>NW_019272149.1:123573-144886 GCF_002738345.1 Cucurbita maxima | reverse complement strand
TTTGGATGTTGATAATTTGGTTGGGTTTTTAATTTCTACTTGTATCAACCCATGTGCATGCTTTGGAACTCTGGATTCCGCAGTAAATGGCCTTGTAAGGTTATTTACTTGTCGCTTCTAAGAGTGAAAACTATCTCCACAGACAAACATGAGTCCTTCCAGCATGTCTTTTCCTCACTCACATGTTTGCTACGAAAATTCTCAAGAGGTCTTCGAACATAAAATTGCTCCAAGAAAGACACAATTATTCTTGAAGTTCTTACGGCTAACCAAACAAAAAGGAAAGTGCATCTAGTTGATATAGGTAGTAAGTTTCAATTCTTTTTAAGCATTTCTTAGTCATCTATATGGTTTAGTATATTTAGTACTAAATTATAGTTTACCATATATATCATATTTGATATTTTACTCTTTTTATATCCATGTAATTTATTTGATTATAAACAGATAACTTTCACACCATTTAAGTGCGGTGGATTAAGCAAACATTCTCATGGTATCAGATCCCTTTCGATTTAACAACCTATATCCTTTCTTTTCAATGGCTTTTGAGTCCTCTATTGATCTTCCTCACCACCACTACTAGCTTTGACGCCATAGGGGCAGTCTCCATGGCTGCCATAGGCGGAGTCGATTAATTACTTTTTAACTCCACCCTTTTGACCTCCAAATCACCCTTTGCCATACTCTGTACATATAACCTCACCTTCTCCAACACAATCGGTTTCCCCTTAGCCAACATAGCCTCTCTCGTTTTCTACCCAATCAACCCTTCATCCTTTACAGAAACCCTAATCTCAAGATCCTCATTAGTGTTCTCTTTGGAAATATACGAAATCTCGATAAGCCAATCAACCTTCTACAGAGATTTACCTTAGGAATCTGGGAGCCGCACTGGCCTCTTCGCCCACCAAGTGTCGCCACCCTTCTCGCCAAAATTGGCTCATTCGTCCACTTTCGCGACTCTTCCGGCTTCAACATTGTCTTTGTCCCTTGCTCTAGGTTCCCCCTTTCTACTTCTTGGGTTATACATATTCTCGCCGGAGCCAAGGCAGCTTCGTCGCTGAGTGACGATCCCTCTTCATTGATTAGACATATTCTCGCGGAAGCCAAGATAGCATCGTTGCTGAGCGACGATCCCTCTGCAATTTGTGAAGGCCAAGAAAGTGTTTCTCTATGCCTCCTCAGAATCAGGTTGTTGACATTTTCACGAAAAGTGTTTCTTGATCTCTCTTTGAATTTTTAGATCCAAGCTTCACGTTCGTTCAAATTTGACGCTAAGCTTTCCGAGGGGGTGTTAAGGATATTTAGTACTAAATTATAGTTTATCATGTATATCATATTCGATATTTTATTATAAATATTTTCCTTCTTATCATAGGTATCTTTCCATATCCTTGTAATTTATTTGATTATAAATAGATAACTTTCACACCATTTAGGAGCAGTGGAATAGGCCAACATTCTCATATACTCTGGATCACATTATCGGATATAATCTTGGTTCATTCACGTACTCTCTTTTACTCGGGCATGGCTCTACTCAAAACCCTTTCAAGATTAAGGAATATTTCAAGTTTTAACATTGAAAGGGTAACAAATTAGAACAAAAAGAAAATATGTATAATAATTGAAAATGGGAAGGTTAAAATCATAAAAGGGATATATGCAAAGAACTCATGTCAATTTTCCTAAAAAAAAAATGATGGTCAATTCTAATATGAAACCAACAAACTGGCCCAATATTTTTTAGTAAAAAATATCATTAAAGATTATTTGTTATGCTTGTAAAGATAGAAAAAAACATGTACAAGGAAAATGATCTTTACACGACTATGAAATGAAAGAAACTATGTGGAAACAGGAGGAAGGGATCAAGAAGTACCGTAGTAATTCCAATATTAAGACACTTTCGTGGACGAAAGTTTCTTCTTGACATGTATGATGTATGAACAAAAAATAAAAAAATAAAAAAAATAAAAAAGAAATAACAGAAGGGAAACTTTGTGCCACATTGCTAAAGCTTAGAAGTGTCGGGTTGGCCTCCACTATAAAACGGAGGTCTCCCACTTCATTTGATCATTCTCAACCAACTCTGATGGCTCAAGGCCAAAATTTTAGTTGATCCATTTTGGTTTGATTCGCTCGGACTCTTTCCTCCTAATTTCAATTTTAGAAAGCGTTCAAAGTTAGCAGGGCTAGTTAAATATTTTTAATCTGAGTTTAAATTATTTATGCATGATTTAACCTAGTTTAAATTGAGTAAGTTTCTATGCAGTATTAGGCTTAGTTTAAAGTATTAGGAGTAAGTTTCTATGCATAATAGAGCTTAGTTAAAATTATTGGGACTTGGTTTAAATTATTAGAAGTAAGTTTCTATGCAGTATTAGGCTTAGTTAAAATTTTTTGAATCCAATTTAAATTATTTATGCCTAATTAGGCATAGTCAGTTTAAATCATTGGGAGTAAGTTTTTATGCATAATAAGATTTAGCTAGTTTATGCATTATGAAACGTTATGTTGAAATCATGAAAAAATTACGTTCTGTCTTGTGAATTGTATGTATAGAATGATATAAATTACATGAAGCACGATAAATAGCATGAAATATAACCCCGGTATAAGCATGAATGACTGATATGATATGAATAAAATGAAAGCAGGGGTTATATTTAATAATGTTGAAAATGGAAAAATATTGGGACCTCATGCATTAATGTGTGCTCATGCATTCGGGGATAACCGTATTCCTTCATGATTGTACGGGCGCGTACACCATTAGACAGGAGAACTATCATTACGTTTTACATAATATAGTTGAAACGACTACTACTTCTAATGGGTATCTGGCATAGAGAGCTACCAGAGCATGCTCGCCTGACAAGGAAAGGGGTCAAGGGTGTGCAAACCGACTGGTGGGTCCATACTCGCACATATGAGTCATGTGTAGAGTATATGATACACATTCAAGCTGCGCATTAAGATAGTACTATAGGAAAACAAACTGTTATGATAGATGCCGTCATTGCATTCACAAGTTCTTGCATCAGAACCCAAATAGGGGGTCGCGTACTGAGTATTCTTAAAACGCTCAACACTTGTGCTACTACATTTTTCACATAAAGCCAAGACGCCCCTTGAATTTAAATATGTTCTTATCTTCTGAACATTCCATTGTCTTTACTTTGTGATGTCACCGTCAACTGTACATGGATGCCTTGACTTTACCTGTAAAATAATCTAGCACACGGCCTGAGTATTTCAAAGAATATGTAGTAAGTGTTCCATCTATAGGGGTCGTGAAGAAATGCAAACACATGTAACAATCCTTCGGACTAACTTGGATGAATAGTACTTCTTTACACACGACCCACACTTGCAATTGCTAATCCCTAAGCGGTTCGCACCCCTTGGACCCATCATCGTCGAGCTAGCTATTTGTAGCAACATCTAAAGGTCAGTGAACCCCTGAGTGTCATACTCGACATCATCACCGTCATTATCGTAACATGCGAGTTTTTACTCGTCATCATAAAAGGGGAAGAATCTCAATGCTTATGTACATACAGAAAAGCATGAAGTCCCTCTATTTCTCGTCCTTAAAACGCCTTTTTAACACAACCTTAGTTTCATCTCTATATTACTATCAGTAATACATGCGCATTAAACATTCATCTTTAACATCGTTGCTCATATTTTGTAGGGTTGAGTCCTAGGTCGAATTCTCGACATGATGCAAAATGGAATTCATAACATACATCTTACTTAACATAGAAAACATCATCATATTATGGTAACAATATCATGCATCATAATCAACAGATATCGCCATCATAATGCCAACAAATACATCATAATCATCATAGCATGTCATCAAACATCATCAAACATCATTGTATATCTCATACATGTCATCATACATCATATCTCATATAACATACGTCATACAACAAACAAGTCTCTAGTCTATTCTATAGTAAGGCCACTTACTTTATTGGCCTTAGCCGGCGTTCTCCCTAAATTATTATCGTTGGCTCTAGTTCCTCAAAAGCTGCTTCAAAGTATCACCGGAAATCGTTTCCTATTAGATCGTTTGTCACCTTTCGTTAGTATTTCACAATTAATAATATTTCTAATTGACATTTGTGAAATATGACATTAAAACGACATCGATTAGCTTACTTGAGGTTAAAAACAGGTTTTGGAGGGTAAAAACAGTAAAAATTAGGTTGAAATTTGAGTACCTGAGCCGAATAAGCCAAAGGGGTCGCGAACACCCAAGCCAAGTTGTCTAAGCTGACCAAGTCGAAGGAGTCGTTTGCAGGTGACTTCGATCATGGCGCAATACGAGGGCAACACGTGTGCAGGTGACTTTGATCAAGGTGCAGGTCGAGGCATCAGTCACGAATCGTAGGCTGGGCTGCGATCACGGGTCGAGGCTTGAACAAATACTTTAGGCTCTTCTGGTCCATATATACTTGTATGATTTCTCGATAAACATAGTGTGCCACATCTTATGGGCGAACACCACGGTTGCTAGCTTCAAGAAGTTTCACAAGTTGTCTGGCAATGGAAGGACTGAAGTTGATACCAAGATGTCCTTGAGTTCCATGAAGCTCTTTTCGCATGTCGATGTCCAAGTGAATATCTTACCCTACTTGATGAGTTGGCTTAAAGGTGGTAATATTTTGGAGAAGTTTTTTATAAATCTTATGTAATAACCTGCCAACCTTATGAAACTTCGGACTTCTATGATCGTGTTCAGTTAAGGAATTTTCATTACTACTTCCACTCTAGTCGTGTCTATGGAAATTCCTTCTTTTGTTATGACATGCACAAGGATGGCCACCTCTAAAATCCAAAACATGCCATCAGAAAACTTGGCGTATAACGGCTGGTTTTGCAATCTTGTCAATACCATTAGAGTAGATAAGGATATCAACTATGAATATAATTACAAATGTGTTAAGAAAGTACTTGAATACGGCGTTAGTTAGTCTAGAGGACAATCGTGAATTTGTAGTGGTCATACCTTATTCTAAAGGCAATCTTAGGTATGCCTTTCTCTTTGATTCTTATTTGGTGATATACTGACCTTCATCTATCTTGGAGAATATTGAAGCCCCTTAGAGTTGATCGAAAAGGTCGTCAATCCTTGGGAGTGAGTATTTATTCTTTATCATAGCCTCATTGAGCTCCCGATAGTCTATAGACAACCTTAAGGACCCATCTTTCTTTTTGACTAAGAGTATTGAGCTCCCACGGTGAGATACTTTGTCTTATGAACCGACACTCATCAATTGTATGACCACTTCTATTACAAGATTTTTCTTTGGTCCTAACTTGCTTTAGGTTCCAAGTTTTCTCTAATCAACTTGAACTCTTAAACATACCTAGGGCCATTTTGGTCATATAGACCTTGAATTTAAATAAGTAGTCATAGGGCCATTTTGGTCATTTTACCCCTAATTCTTGGTTTTGCTGCTTAACGTGTTCAAATGGGTTTCAAACTTCACCACATCTTTAGACATCACAGAATAAGGTCTACCACATAATTTAATAGCATTTAGAGGTCCTCTTGGTCATGAATCGTAGGTAGATTTCCTTAGGCGCAATATGATCATTTTGCACCATTTCTTGGTTTACCTACCTATCCTTATCTAATGACCACCAAATTTTATATATAATCTCTAATGCTATAATATGCTCAGCGTTAAAATTTCATAGGTTGCAAAGTTCATCTAGTTCGCTATTTTAATGTTACTTAAATCCCGAGCAATTTGATCGATTCAGGGCTTAACTCATGGTTCTTTGAGTTTTTCTTTTATATATCTTTAATCCATACTTGGTTTAGGGTTCATGTAGAAATCCAAGTGATTCAAACTAGTATTTTTTAAGAAAAGTCCTAGGTGGCTACTTAACTCATCATTTGTGTTCGAGACTTCCGTTTTTTAGCTTTTGGTTTCCAAATTATTCAAAATTATCTTTTCAAGATTCATCTTTGAGTCTAGTGTCAGTAACCCTAAAGAAATTCATGAGAACCAATCTGAAAAGGGTCAAAATTGATCAAAAATAGTAGAAAGGTCAACATATGGCTACCTTTGACTTCTATTGGTCAAAGTTTGACCTTTGACTTTGGACTTCATCTTCTTCCTTGGTGGCTGGAAAAATCACCATTTTTCCTCATCATACTCCTCAAGTTTTGCCTTTGTACTACTCTATATACACCTCTAATAGGCTAAATTTCTTCACAAAATGTTTAGATGAAGTTTCAAGGAAGAAGTAGGGGCCAATTTCATACCTTGTCATGGTCTGTAGCTTGAGTTATAACCTTCCAAATTTCGCCGGAAAACATGTTTCTCACCTTTTTTTGGGACAGCTGATTCTAAAGCTTTTCATTGCTCGATTCCTTCACGAAACTTGTTGGAAATCCCATATGGAACGTGTAGGATTTGGTAGGATGAAAAATGATTCACCACAACCCTCCAATTTAGAAGAAATATGAGGAAGAAAAATCCAAATCTAAAAGCTTCAAACTATCTCAGATTAATTTCGGCACATATTTGATTAATTTCGGCACATATTTGATTAATTTCGGCACATATTTGATTAAGATATTTAAATCTTATTTAAATATCTCAGATTCTCTCTTTTTGTTTAATTCCTAAATAAAACAAAAATGCGGTTAAATATATCGTATATATGTAGCGCATTCTCCCTAATTTGAATTCGAACATTTCGAACTCACTCGTCACATTGTTCTATGCTTTAGTTCGATATGAGTTAGCAGAGGGACCTAATGGACCTATAGATCATGGGCTTCAACGATCCAAGATTAACTGGTTAAACTCATTAACCTTGTTAACCAACATTCGTTAACTACTAGGACATTCCACTATAGCCTAGTAGTTGCACTCCCCTCACTATAGATATGTTCGTAACTAGAGTTTGGTCAATTTACCGTTTTACCCCTAAAGTTACTTCTTGTTTCTTATGTCTCACTGATCCTCTAATGAACAATTTGTTTGTGGTCTAACCAGTGAACCGAATTCATCTCAGGCCAATGAGAGGGTGGGGCCCCTTGTTCAAGACCTACTTAAGGGAAGTACCTCTCTTCTATCCCTAAAAGTGGGTAGGAGTGAATTTCATCTTGCACCCCACGTCCCCAGCCATTTACCCAGTCTTACTCCTGAAATGGGAGGCCTATTGAGTTAGCGAACTCGAGCCACTCTCACCCATGCAAATCTAAGGATAATTCCAAATGAACAGGAGCTCAAGGTGAGCTCAGGATTAAGATCGAATTACCTAGGTCATCGTATGAAAAGAAAATCAATCTCAACAGTAAACGACATTAAAAAATGAGAGTGATTTTCTTCATGGTCCGATCTTATGCAATACTCATTGCATAGGACGCCCCCACTCACATGTTTCCACATGTACAATTTTAGTGATCACATTGTTTATATCATATACAAAAGTGGGCCGCATCCATAGTGTCCCTAGAATAAAGTACTCAGCCTTATCCTTATACTATAGATCATTTTTACTATATACTTGAACTTGATCAACTCTTATGTCTCTACATATAGTTCAAGTAATCATACTATAGCCAGAGTGTTCTTAGTTTATTGGATTTAGATTAATGATAGTAAAGTTCACTTTATTCAATAACAATCCTTACTGAATAAACAACAATAATAACTTTATTGAAAATATGATATGTTTTTGTTTACCAACTATGAGTTTTATGACATAAAACCTAATAATTTTAACGTTATTTAAATCCCGAGCAATTTGATCGGTTCAAAGCCTTAACTCTCAGTTCATGGTATTTTTCTTTTATAATCCTTTAATCATACTTAGTTTAGGGTACATATAAAGATTTAAGTAATTCCTACAAGTATTTTTTTAAAAAAATCTATGATGGGTACTTACCTCGTCGTCGATGTTCGGGACCTCCGTGATCGTCGATGTTCTAGTTTCTGGAACCATAAAATATTTCATGAGAAATGGTCTGTAAGAGAGTTAAAATTGAGAAAAATCAATGGATATTCATTTTTTTTATATGACTAGATAGGAAGAAGACGCGCGCAATGCATAATGCCACCACTTGAAAATTCTCCTCCACAACTCCGATCACGGGATTTCTCCCCTCTATTTCTTCACGAAACTTGAAGATGGTGTTACAAGGAAGGGCTTGAGATTGGTTTCATACCTTCTCGTTGATCGTAACCTAAGTTAATAATCTCTAAAGTTCGTCGAAAATCTTTTTCCTTGCCGGAGCTCTACCAAAAAAAACTTATGAGGCAGCCGTTTCCAGAGGTTATTAGGATTCGATTTCTTCATGGAACCTCTTCCCTATTCTTCCTTGAAGCTAAGAGAATTGGTTTAAAGAAACTTCTTTCGGTGTGTGTAATACCCAAGGTTGTACTAGGTTTTGGAAGCAAATAACCATGAAAATTGGAGAAAATTTTAGAAAATGGATTTTTTTCCAATTTTTATCCAACTTCCAAAAATTTTAAATTCTAATACAAGAAGAATTTGAAGGTGCTTATTTAAGGGAAAATGATCATTAAGAGGCATAGAAGTTTTGAAACAATTGTAGATTTTTTTTTTTTGTTTTGAGATAAAAAAAAATTGCCAAATTACCAAAATGCCCCTAAAAAATATGGATAATTACAAAAAGACCCTTTTGGCTAGAATCAAAACTTTCACAGACCCTCTACCCAAAATCTATTTAATCTCAAAATCTAGCCATTTGATCTCCTCCAAAATTGGACACAATCTAGAACGTCATAGATCATCTCATTCAACGGTTAGAATTCAAAACTAAGGTCGGAAAGGCTCTAATCGGAGTAGGTATTTTCGGCGGTAGATCCAGAAAAATCAAGAATGGAATTAATGACAATTCTAGACGTTTGAGAATCATCCATCTGTAAATTATTGGGTAGGGACAACTAATAAAAGCAAGAAGTTAGCTTAATCGAGTCCTTGATCGTGAGTTACGATTTTGGGTATCGTGTTCTTGGGTTTTCCTCGAATTTGGGAGCTACAGTTTATCATTCCTCCTCAAATTTGTTTCTTTACCACGTGACTTACGGTGAATGCTGGAACAACCATGGAACTCATGATAGCGTAGTAGTATGCATTGATTTTCATTTAGTAGTTGACAACAAGTTTTATTTTTTTTTTTTATTTATTTTTTTTTTTTTTGTGTTCAAAGACTATTGAAAATGTTTTCTAAAATTACCCCACCTAAATGAGGTGAAAGTTCTCCATTTATAATAATTTACAGAATAGAGAAATATGGTAAATTACACATAATATGGAAAGAGAAATAAAATAAAAGAATAATAAATGAATACAATATATTTTCCTTTAATAAAACGGAAAATATGGTAAGCCTTAATGTAAGGCATATATGATATTTGTCTTATAATAAACGGTCAACTATCCTTAACACCCCTGCAAGCTGAGCGTCGAATTTGAACAAACGTGAAGCTTGGATCTGAAAAATTCGAAGAGAGGTCAAGAAATGCTTTTTGTGAAGCTATCAGAAACTTGGAGATGGGAAGGTACATATTGTGTACGAAGTTTTCCAGCTATAACAAGTTCTCGAAGGAAATGATAATCTACTTCAATATGTTTAACCCGCTTGTGAGAAACGAGATTACATCTAAAAAAACAAATAGCACTTTTGTTGTCACATAAGAGTAAGGGCTGCTGTGAAATAAAGATCCCAAGGTCATGCAAAAGATGTGTACCCCAAAGAGGTTCAGCAGTGGTGACAAGAGCATGATACTTAGATTCACAGCTAGAGCGTGAGACAGTAGATTGCTTTTTGGCACTCCAAGAAACGTGATTGTTACCAAGATAAATAGAATAGCCAGATGTAGAGCGACGAGTATCAGGACAACCAGCCCAGTCAGCTGCCGAATAAATGACTAGCATACTAGGAATAGTGGATGGACGAAAGGTAAGACTAGAGTGGAGTGTTCCTTTGACTTAGCGAATAATACATTTGACAGCAAGAAAGTGATCTACATTAGGGGCATGCAAGAATTGGCTAACATAATTGACATTATAAGCAACATCTGGACGCGTAATAGTCAAGTACTGAAGGGTGCCAACAAGAGATCTATGAGTGTAGGATCACAGAAAGAAGAACCATTAGCAGTCAGGTGTTGAGAAACAACCATGGGAGTGTAGACTAGTTTGCTATCGAGCAATTGAGCACGAGTAAGAATATCTCGAGCATATTTTAACTGACTAATAAATAGATCATCAGGAGTGGGTGAAACTTCAAGACTAAGAAAGTAACTGAAAGAACCCAAATTTTTGGTAGCAAACTCAGAATGAAGCTTGGGAGTAAAACTGTCAATAAGAGATGAATTGTTGCTGGTAACAATAATGTCATCAACATAACGAAGCAAATAGATAAGGTTAGATTTCTGATGAAAGATAAAAAGACGCGAGGAGAAATGAAGTGTGAGAAGAAATGAGCTAAAATGCTGAAACCAGTCGCGAGGAGCATGCTTTAAGCCATAGTGGACTTTCTTTAATAGACAAACATGAGTGAAAAATCGAGGATCAATATACCCAGGAGATTGTTCCATATGAACACGTTCAATAAAAGTTCCATTGAGAAAAGCATTATTGACATCAAGTTGTCGAAGAGGCAATTTATTTGTAACTGCAATACAAAGCACAACATGGGATAGTGGTAGCTTTGACAATCGGACTGAAAGCGTCAGTGTAGTCAAGACCAGGAACCTGAGTATAACCTTTGACAACAAGACGAGCCTTGAAATGCTCGACGGATCTATCAAGCAAATATTTAATACGAAACACCCATTTAGAGCCCACGATGTTGGTGTTGGCAGGGCGAGGAACTAAATTTCAAGTATCATTTTGTTGTAAAGCTCAAATTTCTTCATCCATGGCTGCAACCCAAGCAGGATTCTTAGCCGTAGATTTGAATTCTTTTGGCTTAGTGGATGCAAGAAGAGCAGAAAGAAGTCTAGATGAGCTCAAAATACACAGATTTGCTAGATGACAAGTCTTGAATATACTAGCTTTGGCTCTGTGATCATAGGATGAGAGCTCAAAGAAGAGGAATCAACAATAGGTTTAATAGAGGTCGGATCAGAAGTCGAGGGTGGCAAAGCGGAACCTGCACAAGAAGTATCAACCTCCACAAACTCATCCACAAGGTCAGAACAAATATCACATGAGGATGAATTGGATCGAGTAATGTGCGATGATGAAGTGGTAGGAGGGGATGAATCAATATGATAAAGATGTGGTTTCAAAAAATTTGAAATATGAAGAGAGAAAAGAGGTTGGGTGTGGGAGCTCGGGATTGCAGGAAAGTGAGTTTCATCAAATTGAGCATGGCGGGTGATATATAGCTTAGTGGTGGCGGGATCAAGACAGCGGAACCCTTTATGAGCATGATTATAACCCAAAAAAATACAAGGAATATTGCGGGGAGAAAGCTTATGAGGCATATAATCACGCAAGTAAGGATAAACACGACAACCAAAGGGATGAAAATGATCATAATGCAAAGAGTAGCCACAAAGAAGTTCAAAGGGTGACTTACCTCCAAGAAGTTAAGTAGGCAACCGGTTGATAATATAAGCTGCAGTGCTGAAGGCGTCAACCTAAAAAACGAAGAGAAAGATGGGAGTGAAAGAGAAGAGCCAAGCCAGTCTCAGTCACATGACAGTGTTTTCTCTCAGCACGACCATTTTGAGTAGGTGTATATGGACAAGAGAGTTGATGGTGGATGCCAGAAGTACGTAAATGAGTTTTGAAACAAGTGCTAGTAAATTCGATACCTCCATCGCTTTGAAATACTTTGATACGAGAAGAATATTGATTTTCCAAAAATTTTTGAAATTAAGGAAAAATATCAAAGAAATCAGGCTTAAATTTTAAAGGGAAAAGCCAAGTGAATCGAGAATAATCATCAATAAAAATAACGTAGTAAAGAAAACCTAAATTTGATTTGACGGAGGAAGAACCCCAAACATCACAATGAATAAGATCCAAACACATGAGACTACCTACGTTCATTGCGAAAATAAGGCAATCGATGACTTTTCGCAAGCTGACAAGTACTACATAGTGATGGAGAAGGCAATAAAGACCTAAGAGAACCTTTTCTATTTAAAAAATAAATAATATAATGATTCACATGACCCAGGCGAGCATGCCATAAATCATATGAAGCACGTAAAGATTTGTTTCTAAGGACTGAAATAAAAGCAAAGTTGTCGCGCTCCAGCACATATAGCCCTCCATCTCTTTTACCGATTGCCACCACCCTTCCTATTTGACAATTTTAGATAGTAAGAAGATTATTAGTAAATGTAACGGAGAGAGAAAAATAAGACATTAATTTACTGATTGAAAGAAGATTTTTCGTGATATGAGAGACAACCAAGACATCTAATAAGTGAATATTGAAAATAGGAGAAAGAGTACTGGTGTGGGTAATGGGTAGGGATGCACTGTTTACTACGATCACAGAGTCCTTACCCGTGTAATTTTTAGACTGATGCAAAATAGATGGGTTGGCGGTCATATGAACTGAAGCCCCAGTATCCAGAAACCAATCAGCAGTATCGAGTCTAGCAATAGAACAGGATGTGTTGAAGGCTTCAGCAAGGTGAGCATGAGTAGAATCAGGTCGAACATACCGTTGGTTGCAGCGATTGTCATAATGACCCTCTTTGCGGGATATTTGGCAGTGAGGTTGTCAACGACCCTGATCTGAGTGGGCTCGTCCTCGATTGGAAGAGTTGTTTTGTGGAAATAAGAACGACCTTGCTGGTTTCTAGAGAAAGTAGGGGGGCCTCCATGGGTGCGACCACAATTAGTGTCTGTGAATGCTGTAGAAGTGGAGTCAGAGGACTCAAGGGAGCCCTAAAATAGCTCAAAACTTTCAGCTTTAGAGACTAAATCTGCAAAACAGGGGATAAGGGTGAGAGTCATCTGAGCAATACAAAAAGTTGAAAAATCGGTGCCGAGTCCACGAAAGAACCAGTGCACTTTATCAATGTCCTCAACGAGTCTGCCAATGACATGAAGTTGGTCACAAATTGTTTTGAAGGCACGAGCATACTTAGCTACAAGTTTGGTGCCACGTTTCGTCAGCTGCAAGTCATTCTTCAGTCTCAGTTCACTAGCTTTTGAATGATGGCTGAACGTAGTTTCCAACGTAATCCAAACATCAAGTGCAGTGGAGAGACCAACAACGACAACAATGGCTTCCTCGGTGAGATAGGAGAGTAGGAGACAGAGAATTCGTTGATCGGCTGCTCTCCACGCCACATATTTGTGGTTGAGTGTTGAGGATATTTTTGGTTCAAAGCAAGGTGGTGGAACCATAGTTCCATCAACATAACCTATCATGTCTTGACTCTCAAGTAGAGGGTGAAGTTGGTTTTTCCAAAGAAGATAATTGGAGGAAGAAAGTTTGATGGTGAACATATAGATTAGAGTGTTGAAAGGAAGAAGATGATAAGAGGATTCGGAAGCCATAGAGAAGAAAGGATTAAAGTTGTTAAACCAAAAGAGCTCTGATATCATAAAAATGTTCGCAGAAACCACCACACATAAATGGTGGTGAAAGTTCTCTCTTTATAATCTTCTACAAAATAAACAAATATGGTAAACTACAAATAATATGGAAAGAACAATAAAAAGAAAGAATAATAAATGAATACAATATATTCGCCTTGAATAAAACCGCAAATATGGTAAGCCGTAATATAAGGCAAATATAGATATTTGCCTTATAATAAACGGTCAATTATCCTTAACAACTATGTTATTTTTAATTTTCTTATTTTAAATTAATTGTGTAAGTCCATGACTTCAATTGTAAATGTTTTATTTCAAATTTCCGCATATGTTAAATAAGGTATGCATGTAGTGACATCTCTAATTTAGGCAAAAAAATTATGGGCATTATCGTTAGTATCAAAGCCCTACGTTGTTAGATTCCATAGACCGATCTACATGTAGGCCTAACATACTTCCATTGTTCTTGAGTAGACATACTTTCATCATTAGGTATGTCTTACAAAAGATAATAAATACTCACCACTATACTACAATGACTCATAAAAATTAAATTACATGTTAACGCTCCACATTTTACCAATCGTCTTTAGAAAAAGTGATTCATTCTTAACCCTTTAGATTTTATCAATCGAAGATTCGGAACAAGTAATCCAATTTCAAATCTGGTGAAAATTGTCAAAAGAAAATTAAACTTATTATTGTCGGGGGTTCAAACTAAGTTCTCTCGAGTGACAAGCGGGAATTCTCACTACTGTATTACATCGACTTGTGAAAAATATATTATTTGTTAACAAACGAAAAAAAAGGAATCCAATTCCGAATTTCGTTGTTGGGGAACAAACCCAAATCATCCGGTTCACCTCTATCGAATTTCGAATTCAATTAAGACTATCCAAAAGAAAATAAAAATCGTCTCTATGGGGGATTAAACTCACATGAATACTCACCACTCTACAAACTTTCGAAAAATATAATATTTGTTAACACACTAGATTTTATCAATCACCGTGACAAAAAGTAATCCAATTTTGAATCCAATTAAAATCTTCAAAACAAGATTAAACTTGTTATTGTTGGGGATCAAACTCAGGTCACTCGAGTGAGAAGCAGGAATTCTCACACTTGTACTACAACGACCTCTGGAACATAATAACTCGAATGACAAGAGGAAATACTCACCAACTCGAGTGACAAGAGGAAATACTCACCACTTTACCACTACAACGACCTTTAAAAACATATTGTTTGTTAACACACAAGATTTCATAAACCATTTTTTAGGAAATGCAATCAAGTTTTGACTTCCGTCAAACTGCCGTTGTTGGGGATCGAACTCAAACTACCGGCACGACAGGTTCACCACTGTCCAATTTTGAATTCCGTTAAAACTACCAGCATAAAACTAAAATCGCCGTTGCCAGAGATTTAACCTGGGACACCTGTGTGATAGGCAGGAATACAAACCACTATACTACAACGAATTAAAAAATAAATTATTTGTTAACGCTAAGATTTTACAAATCATCTTTAGAAAAAGTAATCTATTGTTAATGCTCTAGATTTAATCAATCGAAGATTCAGACAAGTAATCCAATATCAAATTCGGTGAAAAATGTCAAAAGAAAATTAAACTTATTATTGTCGGGGTTCAAACTAAATACATATTCTTTGTTAACACAAGATTTCATAAATCAATCTCACCGTTGTCGAATTTTAATCAATCGAATTTTTTTGTCGGAAAAGCAATCAAGTTCCGACCATGACTAATTTCACCGTTGTCGAATTTCACCGTTGAGAGGTAGGAATACTCACCACTACACTACAATAACTCATAAAATGTAAATTATTTGTTAACACCCCAGATTTTACCCATCGTCTTTAGAAGAAGTGATTCATTGTTAACGCTCTAGATTTTATCAATCGAAGATTCAGAATTAGTAATCAAAATTCAAATCCGGTAAAAATTGTCAAAAGAAAATTAAACTCATTATTGTCGGGGTTCAAACTAAGGTCTCTCGAGTGACAAGCAAGAATTCTCACTACTATATTACATTGACCACTGTAAAATATATTATTTGTTAACACACGAGAGAAAAAGGAATCCAACTCCTAATTTCATTGTTGGGGAACAAACCGAAATCATCTCGTTCACCCCTATCAAGTTTCGAATTGAATTAAAACTATCTAAAAGAAAATTAAAATCGTCGCTATGGGGGATCAAACTCGTGGGAATACTCACCAATCTACAATGACGACTTTCAAAAAATGTAATATTTGTTAACACCAGATTGTATCAATCGCCGTTACAAACAGTAATCCAATTTTTAATCCGATTAAAATTGTCAAAAAAAGATTAAACTTGTTATTGTTGGGGATCAAACTCAAGTCACTCAGGTGACAAGCAGGAATGCTCACCCTTGTACTACAACGACCTCTGGAACATAATAACTCGAGTCACAAGCGAAAATACTCACAATTTTACCACTACAATGACCTCTAAAAACATATTATTTGTTAACACACAAGATATCATAAACCATTTTTTAGGAAAAGCAATCCAGTTTCGACTTTCATCAAACTACCGTTGTTGGGGATTGAACCCAAACTACCTACATGACAGGTTCACCGCTGTCTAATTTCAAATTTTGTTAAAACTACCAAAATAAAACTAAAATCACCGTTGTCAGGGATCGAACCCAGGTTCACTGCTGTCCAATTTCAAATTTTGTTAAAAATACCAAAATAAAATTAAAATCACCATTTGTTGGGGATCAAACTCGGGTCACTTGCATGACAGGCTGGAATACTCGACTCATAAAAAAATAAATTATTTGTTAACGCTCCAAATTTTACCGACTGTCTTTAGAAAAATTGATCCATTGTTAACGCTCTAGATTATATAAATCGAAGATTCCGAACAAGTAGTCCAAAAGAAAATTAAAATCATCACTGCTGGGGATCAAACTCGCATGAATACTCACCACTCTACAATTCAAAAAGTAATTCGATTAAAATTTTCAAAACAAGATTAAACTTGTTATTGTTGGGGATCAAACTCAGGTCACTCAAGTGACAAGCAGGAATGCTCACCCTTGTACTACAACGACCTCTGGAACATATTAACTCGAGTGATAAGTAGAAATACTCACCACTGCAACGACCTCTTAAAACATATTATTTGTTAACACACAAGATTTCATAAACAATTTTTTAGGAAAATCAATCTAGTTCCAACTTTCGTCAAACTACCGTTGTTGGGGATCGAACCCAAACTACCGGCATGACAGGTTCACCATTGTCCAATTTCGAATTTCGTTAAAACTACCAAAATAAAACTTAAATCACCTTTGTCGAAGACTGAACCCAGGGTCACCGACATAATAGGTAGAAATACTCACCCCTATACTACAACAACTCATAAAAAATATATTGTTTGTTAACGCTCCAAATTTTACCAATCGACTTTATAAATGTGATCCATTGTTAACGCTCTAGATTTTATCAATCGAAGATTCATAACAAGTAATCCAATTTAAAATCCGGTGAAAATTGTCAAAAGAAAATTAAACTTAATATTGTCGGGGTTCAAAATTAGGTCTCTCGAGTGACAAGCGGGAATACTCACTATTGTATTACATCGACCTCTGAAAAATATATTATTTGTTAACACACGAGAGAAAAAAGGAAACCAATTCTAAATTTCGTTGTTGGGGAACAAACCAAAATCATCCGATTCACCACCACCGAATTTCGAATTCAATTAAAATTGTCCAAAAGAAAATTTAAATTGACGCTGCAGGAGATCAAACTCGGGTCACCTGCGTGACAGGCGGGCATACTCACCACTGTAGAACGACGACTTTTGAAAAGTATAATATGTTATTGTAGATTATCATAATGCTCCATTGGTTTAGATTTTGGAGGACCATGATGTTTTATTTATTATATAAGGCTAGAAAGAAAATATGCTTGATTAGTATATGAGTTGGGCTACATGAATTAGTGTTGTATGCATGATATAAGAAAATACAAAAATGCCCCAATGATGAAATTTGTGATGAATGATGTTTTAAATGCTTTCGTAGAAAGAAGGATGGGCTATTTTTATTTATGCTCTAGGTGATTAATGGATGTTATCTCCTCATTGAGCTTGTTTTACTTGTATTTGTGCATGATATATTATGTGTTAGCTTCAAGTGTTTGAATTGTATGTTTTTCTTATGTTGCGTGTTTATCTACACAGAGGTAGGGCCTTAAATTTAGGTTTGCTAGACGATGAGCTAGGTTAGGACATCTCCAGTAGACTAAGCACTTTAGGATCGTGGGTCACGGTTAGAGGATCCAAACTCTAGTGCTCCCAAACTAAGAAAAACCCAATGAATCAAAATAGAACAGCCTGGAGTCAGAAGTCTGCATTAAGTCACCTAGCCACCCTAGAACCCAATAGACCTCTTCAGCCTATAGATATGACCAAGATGAAGTTTAAATTATGGCTTACAAGCTTAGGTGATCAATAGGTATATCTCTCTAGCAAACATACAAGAGAGAACTTAGTTAAGATTAGAGCACTACAACTAGTGCGTTTTACATGTTGATCTAGGTCAAAATATTTTTTGTAAACCCTACACCCCAAGATCGTGAGCAACGATTAGAGGTCTATATTTGAGTGCACTTAGAGACTTGGATTGACCTCGATGAACTAACACCGAGTGTTCTAAAAATGAGAAATGAGATTAAACCATCTAGAAGCTCTTAACAACCTAGTAGGCCTCCATGGCAACCAAGGACTACCAAGGTAGTTCTTTAGGCTGATAATAGTATGATGCGTCTTCGGACCCTCAACTGCCCTTTCCACTTTAGTAATGAGCTAGGCATAAGCTGGCTATGTTAATGTGAACTTAAGTTTTGTGGAATGACCGGTGGTCTTCAGACCAGGGTCATTGGTTGTAAACCCATTCTTGATAGGAGAGCGTGGGACCATGACAGATAGCATAGTAGTTGGCAAGGACACGAGGATCGCATCCCCCAAGCTTAGGTGACTCTATGGTCCTGAGGGATGGGTCAACCTACCTACCTTGGATAATGTTAAGATTAGAAATCACCATATTGTTTCAACATAATTTTATGAGGTATCGCCTCAATTCACATCATCGAACATTCACTACCTAAGAAAAGTAAGCTACCAAGGTTAAAGAGTGAAAAGATTGTACCAACTCAGTGAGACAAAGGTAGCCTCCAGGCCGTTCACAGTTCATACATTGTCAACAGAGCTTCCATTTCCCTTTCCACTTTAATACCAATACTGTCGAGCAAGGCCTCGGTCATTTAGGATTGTGTGACTAATAGTTTAGTTGGATTACCCTGCCCAATATATCCTATAATGGTCCTGTTAAAAAAAAAAAGGGGAAGAAATTTTAAAAACTCGCCGAAAACTTTTGGTGAAGTGAGATTTGCGTTAGTAACTATCCCAACATTCCCTTAAAACCTACGCCTCATGCCCCTCATTCACGCAACTATTTTCACTCCCATTTTTGCTAGTAATACACACCACCGTGGGAGTAAGAGATAGATAGAGAAAGACAAAGAGAAGGAAAACTTACTCTCCGCAAATCTCAACAGACGACTCAAACCTCTTCCTCTCTGAGTCAGCCTCAACGAGGAAGTAATTATAATCGTTCACAGGAGGAATCTTCATCGAGATAATTGTGGAACAGAAGGCAAGACACATCATGGGAGATAAAGGGAATCATAAAAGTCATGATGGGTATTGACAGGTGAGAAAGATAGATAGTTAAAGATATATGACATATCTTATAACATTTAAATATAATTTGAATAATATATCATATCCTAATATATTATATATTCAAAAATTATTGGATGAAATTCACTTAATATATTTATAAATATAACCGTTGGACTGAGTTAAAATGTTCCCCACACTTCTCTGATGTGGAATTCTCTCTAAAACTTTATTCCTCGAATCACTTGAGCGATTTTATTTCCTTGATTTTATATTGACTCTTAGCTAAGAAGATTTTACGGAGGAGATTCAATAAAACTTTAGGAGGAGATTAATAGTAACAAAAAAAAAAAAAAATCAAAACAAAAGGAGGAAGTTGTCCCACATTGGGACAAATGAAACTATAATACATGTTTAGACCATACAAAATAGAGATTAAGTTTAAATACAAAAGAGGGAACTAAGCACAAAAGACAAGATCGGGACAAAAATGTTTATACAAAATTTGAGGAGACTCTTGAACTTAAGTTTGTCTCTATGGTCATCTCCTCCCCACCACTTCGAATCAATGGCCTAAAATAGGAATATGATTTGTATTACAAAGGTCTAAGTTTTGAGGCTTTGATTAGTCTATTGCCTAAGTCTTGACTTATGTACCTATGTGGTCTTTCATACTACTCTAAGGCGTTTTTAAGGAGATTAGATCCTATGAGGCTATCCACTTCGTTTTTCACATAGCTCTAGTCTTAACTAGAAATTTCCCATCGGTAGACTACAAGGTCATGTTGTCAATACTAACATCCTTAACTTAGTACAACCTATGTCCATGATTGGGATTAGGCTTTGGAACCCATATTTAGTCAATAGTTGCTTTGACATTCCCTTGCATCCCCTATGATATGGTCATAACGTCTAGGACAAGGATTAAGATTCAAATTAAATTTGACATCTATCAATCTCAACTTTTTTTTGAATTGAAGAGTATGTAGTAAATACCACATTGTTGTGTAGTCTTCTTCTACTTTGCCCCAAATCTTATCCATCAAATAAAATTTTCTTTATTGTTATTATGAAGTTTGGGTAAGATTTCTCAAATTTAAAATGTGACAACAACCATAGACGTGATTTTACAAATTTATCCATTAAGTGAAATTTTAATAATATGAAAAAGAGAATAAATAACCGTTCCGTATCAATTCGACTTTCATATTTCACAAAGGTAAAAAACAAAAAAAATTATCTTGTAAGTGAACTTCCATTTTCAATGATTTTGTATTTTCTTTCTTCTTTGTGGCACATAGATTTTGGAATAAGTGATCGTATTCAAATGAATTTGAACAAAACTTATTGTCAAAGAGGACGAGGAAATTGACGAGGAAGAATTACATCAACAACACTTTGACTTTCAATAGGAGATCTTTGAACAATGTCTAATAATTAACAATTCACAAGCATATCGGGATAGCATTAATAGGACTTCTTTAAACCATATGAATAGGATTTATTTGGTTTCATATACGTGTTATTTTATTTTTTCGTGTAATATTTATGTTGAGATATATGTAATAGTGTAACAATGGTTGATTGTTAATACTAAAGACATTTGCTACTCTTATTTTTCAGGTAAAGGTAAGGAAGTCATATACAGATGATGGCATCACGATGAAAGACATAGAAGCGGTGCTACAATAGTTACATTTTGTGTATTTTGTAGCCCTTAAGATAGATCAGGGCATTGTTTTATTTTTCTTATCTATTTCAAATGTCTTGTTATTTATTTTTTTCTTTATTGTTTTCTTCATGGTTTTAAAGATTTTACTACGAATGTTTAAGCTCATGACATCATTCTTGAATTATTTTAAATGAATATTTTTGAATTTAATAATTGTGTCATGTATTTAGTAACGATTTTATTGTAGTAGAAAAATAGAGTTATTACAGTTGGCTAAACATATTCTATTGACTAGCCTATTA
>NW_019272149.1:54956-121737 GCF_002738345.1 Cucurbita maxima | reverse complement strand
CTCACCATTCATCACTTGTGCAGAATTTAAGTTTGTACGGCCACACATGATGCATGCATGTGCATATTCAATCGTCTATGACATAACTACCTTACCTCTACACTAGGCCATGTCATTTGGCTCAACCTTGTCATTGGTTGAGGCCAAGGTCACAATGCAACGCAACATCCAACATCATCTTTGTAACAACCCAAGGCCATCGCTAGCAAATATTGTTCTCTTTTGACTTTTCCTTTCGGGATTCTTCTAAAGGTTTTTAAAACGCGTCTCTTAGGGAGAAGTTTCCACACTCTTATAAAGGATGTTTTATTCTCCTCCCCAATTGATGGGGGATCTCACAATATCTTGGTTCCTAATTAATATGGCATTATTTCTTGACACCATCCAAAGTTACAGGGTGTGGTTGGCCATCACAGCTCACTCGGTTATGCCATCAAGAAACAGCACACGTGTTGTTCATAACATTGAGACATCTCGAACATCCATCCATCTGAATTCTATAGAGGCATTAGCCCTCTCGTGCAAATGTTATATTATTATGACACACACATGCTCGCCCTCATTATGACATACACATGTGTCACATGAGTCTAGTGGTGGCGGAGAGCCGACACCATGATTTTGGTGAACGATCATATGTTGTCGCGAAACATCCATCTGGTGTTCGATTGACACAAAATTTGATGATTTTTCATATTTCATATTGACAAACTTGACTCCAGAACCACATGTCAAAATTTCCTTCGGAATCTGACTTTTGAGGTTAAGGCTCGGTTCCCTACCCAACCCTTCAATAAGCCTATTTGTGACGCTCATATCTACTCATTGTTCATATCTTACTTATGCCTCGTCTCCTCTTCAATTCACACGTTATATGGTATGTTGGATGATACACCATCCTTCTTGGTTGCATCATGCAATTCTTCTATATTGGGCCTCTTGTGACAGATGACGCCACTTGAGGGTCAAACCTACTCTCTTCATAGTAAGGTTTTGAAGGAGCAACTGCAATTCTTGTTGGACAAGGGTTTCATCTATCCTAAGGTATCCTCTTTAAGTGCTCCAGTTGATGGAGTTAATATAACTCATGCGAAAGCAATTTGGATCTTAGGCACTCTTAGAACATCAATTATAGTAAATAATTAGCATGTACATAAGTATTCAAACTCAAGGTCTTTGAGTACTAACCTTTTGTAGTTCAAATTCTTTTTTTCTCACGAACCGGTTTCGAACCACTACTAGTGTCTTCTCCAATATTCTCCGGCCTTAGAACGGAATTATGGAATCCGGTGAGTGACTAAACTTGGGAGGGATTTAATATATATGAAGAGAGAGTTTGTGAGAGTTTTGCTCAATGTTTTTCAAAGGGAGAAGTTCCATGTACCTTGATCACTTTATTTATAGATTCATGTTTGCATGTTCATGCAAATTTGAGATCACAAAATTTTGACACTCAAAATTCCACTCAAATGTTTGAGATTATGTGGCAAGCATGCAAGTTTGAGTGAACCAAATTTTGACACCTCAAAATTCCACTAACTAAAACATGTATTTTTCCATTAATTGAAGTCATCATTTTGACTTTCTTCATTTTAATTCAATAATTAATTTCAAATTAAAGTAATATTAAGGATTAATTAAACTATTTAATTAATATTTAATATTAATTTAAATGCCAATCCCAATCAATTCCGACACCTATTTGATTAAAATATTTAAATATTATTTAAATATCTAAGATTCTCTCTTTTTGTTTAATTCGTAAATAAAACAAAATTGCGGTTAAATATTTCGTATATATGTAGCGCATATTCCCTAATTTGAATTCGATTCCTTCGAACTTACTCGTCACGTTGATCTATGGTTTAGTCCGATATTAGCTAGCAGAGGGACCTATGGACCTATAAGTCATTGGCTCCAACAATCAAGGATTAACCGGTTAAACTCATTAACCTTGTTACATTTGTTAACTACTACGACATTCCACTACACTCCCCTCACTATAGATATATTTTTGTCCATTTGATATAACCATGATTAGTAAGTCGATTCTTCACAGGTTGTTCGTAACTAGAGTTGGGTCAATTTATTGTTTTACCCCTAAAGTTACTTTTTGTTCCTTATGTTCCACTGATCCTCTAATGAACAATTGGTTTATGATCCAACTAGTAAACCGAATCCCTCTCAGGGAAATGAGAGGATGGGGCCCCTTGTTTAAGACCTGTAGTCAGTACTTAAGGGAACTACGTCTCTTTTATCCCTAAAAGTGGGTAGGAGTGAATTTCATCTCGCACCCCACGTCTCCAATCATTCACCCAGTCTTACCCTTGAAATGGGAGGCCTATTGAGTCAGCGAACTTGAGTCACTCTTACCCATGCAAATCTAAGGATAATTCCGAATAAACAGGAGTTCATGGTTAGCTCAGGATTAAGATCGAGTTACCTAGGCAATCGAATGAAAAGAAAATCAGTCTCAACAGTAAACGACATTATAAAGTGAGAGTGATTTTCTTCATGGTCCGATCTTATGCAATACTCATTGCATAGGACGCCCCCACTCACATGTCTCCACATGTACAATTTAATGATCACATTGTTTATGTCATATACAAAAGTGAGCCGCATCCGTTACAAGGATAAGGTACTTAGCCTTATCCCTGTACTATAGCTCATTTTGACTATATACTTGAACTTGATCCACTCTTATGTCTCTACATATAGTTCAAGTAATCATACTATAGTCAAAGTGTTTTTAGTTTATTGGATTTAGATTAATAATCGTAAAATTAAATTTATTCAATAACAATCTTTACTGAATAAACATCGATAATAACTTTATTGAAAATTGAATATTTTTTTGTCTACAAACTATGAGTTTTAAGTCATAATACCCAACACCAGTGTTGTTTGTCAATATGAGATCCTTGAATAGCCCAAAAATAAAAAATAAAGTTAAAATAAATAAAAAACATGGTGTAATAGCCCAAAAATAAATAAAAAACATAAACAAATAAATAAAAAAACTTTATAAAAAAAAAGTTAAAATAATAATAATAATAAATTAATTAATTAATTAAAATTAAAATTAAAAAAAAAAAATCTTTCCCCACCTCTCTCCACTAACCTCTCATCCCTTCCTACAATTATCTTTCCCCGACCCATCTTCGTACTTCAAAAAAAAAAAAAAAAGAAAGAAAGAAAGAAAGAACAGACAAACATGGTCAGATTTGAGAAGAAGTAAAATGGCTTTCAACATAAGCAGGGCAGATTTAGAGATTTTTGTTAAGTTATTACGGTAAAATCCTATCTCACATTTCCTTTTTAGTTATGGTTAAAAGAAATTAATTTAGGATAAAATCTTCTTTCATATCTTAACAGTAATAAGAAATTAATTTAGGATAAAATCATCTTTCATATCTTAACAGGTCTGTAATAATCAGATCCCATATACAATTGATTAGATTTTTGTTAGCATTTTAAGTTATACGAAATAAGTTTATAAGGTTAGATTCAATAAAATTTTAGTTGGCAGATCTATAAACTAAAAGATAGTAGCCAAATAATGGACTTAAAATTGGCCAGTAATATCTGTTTACACAATTCAAAAACCTATTTATAGAATTAAAATAATGAGAGAGAGAGGGAGGGAGATCGAGGGAAGATTTGTTTAACAAGATTTAACAATAAAACACTAAATATCAAAGGGCAGCAAAAATTTTGTCTAATAGAAAATATTAGAATTTTACGATGGCCAATGTAAATTAAGGAAATAATTTTATAGAGTTCAAACTTGAAATTGATGTCATAAAGCTCATATAGGTTGACATGGATTTCAAAGGATGGAATCGAACTTTCATTAAAGATATATTTGTGACAACGACTTAAGCGAGCCAGGTAAATGACCTTACTATCGGCATGGTTATATTTGATGTTGATACATGCCATGTGGTTCTGCACATGTCATGTATATTGATATGTGTGAATTGTTAGTGGATCGATATGCTTCCTATATGTTATGTTATGTTATAACATGTGAATTGTATGATCATAATTATGGTACGATGTGCTCAAGGATATGTTTGAGATAGGATACGAGAAGGATGCACAAAACGAAATGTAACGATAGGAGTAAGATACCTTCATGAAAGGTTAAGGTTAGGTTACATACCAGAGTGCTATAGATAGGAGAGATTAATAAAAGAATACGGTTAGGTTATGGGTAGAAAAGGATAGGTTTGTGATAGATTGATAGAACGATAGCGTTACGATACGTTCTTGTGATGATATGACTAAAGTACATTACGTAATGATATGTCTGTGATAGGTATAAGAACGTTAAGGCTATGGTAAGTTAGAGAACGATATGACTATGAAGTGTTTACGTTATGACTTGTTTATGATATGATACATTGTATGCTAGATTATTGTGCTTAAGTACGTAGTCATGTGAACGTGAATGTATGCTATGTATGCTGTTTAGACTGATGTGATGTGTAATGCATGTAACAATATGTTGTTCTTGAATGGTCATGGCATGATTGTATAAAATGTTTGAATGTAAACAGCATGAATTGTATGACATGAAATACGGTAAACTGTCTGGAATCACCCCGATAGGAATATGTATGAAATGTAAATTGAAAATGTGAAGGACATGAAGCATGGAACGTAACAGGGAGATTATGTTCATTAATGATAAATGTAGAAGTAGTAGGGACCTCATGCATTATGTGTGTTGATGTATCTGGGGGATACCCCTATCCCATCACGAGGGTACGGACGCGTACATCTAATGGAAGGACAACAATCATTATGCTTTGCATAGCGCTACCGTGATAGTTACTAGTTTTAACGGGTCCCGACATAAGGGGCTCCCAGAGTATGCCCACCGGATAAGGAAAGTGGCCCAGTGGTGTGCGAACTAGCTGGTGCGCCCATACTCGCACGTATGGGCTATGTAGAGTATATGGTACACGTCCACAATTAACAATTAGGACATCACCGTAGGGAAAATGAAACGAAACGAAAGATAGGTCCCATCATTTCATTGCATGTGATTGTTGCATTTAACCCCAATAGTGGGGTCACTTACTACTACATTTTTCAGGTTAAGGCAAGGCATTTCTGTACGGCTGACGACGACATCGCAACTCGAGACCATGGCACATGCATAGGGCAGTGGTATTTATTTTCTTAGTCTTAGGCTAGAGTAGGATGTTTTTTTAACTTAAACTCTTATTCATTTTTATTTAGTCTTTTGTTGTATTGTGTTAAAGATGTTTTTGAAACACGTAAGTCCATGGCTGTGTTTTAAGATAAAGGTTATGTTTTATGGAATTTAAATGAAGTCTTTTGCAATGTTTATGTATGTTTACAGTAGCGACCTTAAATTAAGTAGAAAATTTTGGGTCGTTACACATGGTGTTGAAGGATGGGGTTTCAATGGACCCAACAAAGGTTGAAGTTGTCACCAAGTGGGTTCACCGGACTGTAATTACTAAGGTACACAATTTCTTGGGATTAGTAGGGTACATTAGTGAATCGTACGAGATTTTTCCAAGATAGCCTCATCGCTCACGCACTTGACTAGGAAGGGTGTTTTGCTTAGTGAATCGTACGAGATTTTTCCAAGATAGCCAAGATCTGAAGTAGAGGTCAGTGTCGGCCCTAGTGCTCATAGCTCCAGAGAGCTCAGGAGGTTATGTGATTTATAGTGACACCACTAAGAAATGGCTAGGATGTATAGTGATGCAAATTAGAAGGTGATAGCTTGTGCTTCCCTTCAGTTGAAGGACTATCAGAACTACCTCTCCCATGACTTAGAGTTAGCTATGGTAGTGCTTGTACTTAAATTCTAGTGGCTACTTGTATGGAGAGAATTACGATATTTACACTAACTACAAGAACCTGAATGTGTTGAGACGAGGTAGGTGAATGGGAGTTGTAAGGACAAGAGATAGTTCAAGCTACCAATGAGGCCCTGAAAAAGATTAGAACAATAATGTGCATGACTTAGAATAGATAAAAGAGTTAAACTAAAATGAGGCATATGAGTTTAGGGGACATGGTATTCTTGAAGGAGACTCCTTTGAAGGGCGTCCTAAGTTTCAGATGTAAAGGAAAGCTGAGCCCATGCTTTATTGAACCATTCAAAATCTTAGATCAAATCTGTCACAACAAAATTTTCGAGGCTTCGAAATCTCGGATCGTAACCCAAAAGGAAAAAGAGAAAACAAACAAAAATAAAAGAAAAGAAAAGTACAAGTTATAATATTATTTAAATAAAACATAATAAAGAGAATTTTTTTCAAAATATTACAAAGGGAATACAAATTAAACAAGGAAATACAAAAGACTCCAAAATGACTGAAAGGTTACTGACACTTTGGAAAGATCCCCTTTATTACTGCACAGCTCTTAAACGCTCCTCAACCTCGACTGGCAGCCTGCGAAAACTTTTAAAAAATAGGAAACCTAGGATGAGTATAAAAATTATACTCAGTAAGTCACCTACTTGTAGGCTCTCATCACATTCTAAGCTTAAAAGATTCCTACGGACTTCTCTTTGGCTATAGGACGTCTGGTTCTAGTATTAGGCCCTTAGGGCTTCTTTGGTTCTCCATCCTTTCATTTAAATCATAAAAGTTCCTTATGCCAAGCTTTAATGACCAGTGTCTTTCTACGAGGCGCAACATTTGCATGGCATTCTAAGACTATATGGTATCTTACAAGGGGGTGTGCTAAGTACCTCCTAGGCCCATGATAGACCACCTTATTGGGGGGCGTGACCCCTCCTTTCCCAGCTAGTGGTCTGTAAGACATGGGGACACTTTTCCATGCAAAACGGCTAGGAACAGTGAGTTTTATTAGGAACCCTTGGTCCTCCCACGAAGCTATAGACACCGTTCATACAAATTGTAGCCTAAGAACACTCCTAAGGTACTTTGTTTGCCGTGGTGATCTGATAGGCTCCTTAGGTCTAGACTCAGTGACTTGTCACTTCTAACCACAAATCCCTAGGCTTATCATATTATTGGGTCATGGAAAATAACTGAGTGTGAATACAACCGTCATCTAGCATTATCATACATAATTCATACAAAGTAAACATACACGCTCAATGGGGTGATAACATCCATCAAGCCTCCTAGAGGGCAAAGTTCTCAATTTCTCACCCTCTTTTCAGCATGAATTAAACATATACATAAATAGTGGAGGATTAAAGCATACTTGCAACACTCGAGTAACACTCAGAATATTACACATAGTATATCCATACTCATAACAATCAAATTAACTACATTATCTCATGGAAAGCTACCACCTAAGGTAAATGCATTAGCATGCATGCATTTCAAGCGATTCCTACAATTATGGCTTCCTAAATACCATATGGTGACTAACATGATTGATGCGTGACTTTCGTTTAGTGTTTCTAGACAAATAACGTATCCAAAAATACTCATTTTGTCCAATTAGGTCCTAATTCACTTAAAAATATGATTAGGATTAGAATCGAGATAAAAATCGAGCAAACAGAAGTCGAACAGGAAGGAAACTAAACTTCATGCATGCAACACATGCTTCAAATCGCCGGAAAGACGCTCCACGCGCCCATACGAATGCGCTTGACGGAAGAGGACGCACGTCTAGGTGCTACCATGGCGTGCTCAAGTTGGTCAGCAGCTAATGAGTCATGGGTTCAAATCTGGAGGTGCACGCTGGGAAGTGAAATTCCTTATGTTGACGCGTGGCACCATGCAGATCTGATCAAACATCCTTTGAGTCAAACTTGGTCAGATGTGGGTTGGAAGACCTATCATGTGTTGCATATCGAGTGGAGTCGCATCGCTCCATAACGTGCCTGACGCATTGTTCCACCCAATCGTTGACGTGTTTCCCTCAAGCTGTCCAACGCACTTTCCCTCCCGCAGGTTGACACGTGGCTCGCCGCAACACAAAATCTGATTAACTTTTTCATTTTTAAATTTTTCATTTTTTCTCATTTTCATTCTTTTGATCTAGACTTCATGGTGATTTGTTTTATTCGAAGAATTTTAAATTGTAATAAAAACTTCGTCCTAATATATTTTCTTGAATTTTCACATCATCACATACTAAGTTATGAGTCTTCAAAGTCAGTTCATTCACCTCCTTCTTGTTCTTGGAAGAACTCTCGAAAATCCGCCTTTAGACCAAAATTTCGGCTATGATTCTTCATGAATACTGTGGGGAATCCTTCCTATAAGAACATATCGAAATATTAGACCTTGACTCGTAAGAAATGGCTCATTTCAGAAGAAAAACGTTGAAAGGTTACCTCACGCGTCTCCTCGGTTCATGACAGAAAAATAGGACTCCAGCCACCCAAATCTTCTTCTTCCTTCCAAGAAAGGCTCCTTGCATCATGGTCTTGACTGGAATGGGCTCCTACGGTAGTTTTCAGTGAGTCTTCCTGTTTTCTTTATTGTAGGTATTTTTTCATGGCCTCTCATGAACTCGTAAAGTAACTTGAGGGTGAAATGATAGTTGATTTTGACCAGTTACATAATAAAACATTAAACTAACTCTCAAATTAAGTCATTATGTTTAAATTTCATAGTGTTATAACCCCGTATCATGAAAAGATATTATTTAAATGACGTCTTATGACATGTATAAGAATGGGGGATTATGAGACAAAAAATAAATCCATTTTCTTTATTGTAGGTATTTTTTCATGACCTCTCATGAACCCGTAAAGTAACTTGAGGGTGAAATGATAGTTGATTTTGACCAGTTACATAATAAAACATTAAACTAACTCTCAAATTAAGTCATTATGTTTAAATTTCAAGTAATAAATAAGAGAATACTAAAGATTCGAGCCATAGAATTTCTAAATTACCCGTTTAGCTTCTCATTCTCAGCCATGGTATTGATAGCATAACTCTTCCGGCAAGAATTATAGCGCCTGTTCAATTTGTGTGCAGGTGTCTCAACCATGTGAAGATCAAGTCTCCTCCAGAATATAATAATAGTAAAAGGAACTATGGTTCCAATTACCTTCTCTGGAGAACGGCGTTAATAGAGTCAACGTATGGCTCAAAATCATATGAACGTATTATCTATCGTGGGATGATTTCATAAGTTAAATATAACTCATAGTGTTATAACCCATATCATGAAAAGATATTATTTAAATGACGTCTTATGACATGTATAAGAATGGGAGATTATGAGACAAAAAATAAATCCACTTGATTTGTTGTGTAACCCAAGGGCATCATTCTCTTTAGTGCACCTAAAAAAAAAAATTCCGATGCAAGTATCAAACCTATGACCTTCACATTCTTAGCACGACACTCTAACAAACTAAGCTAATTGGCCATAAGTTTTATGCACATTACGAATCAATAGCTCTTAATCCAGTCAATTGAGTTTAGGTTACATAATTTTATAAATAATAAATTTACAACTTTAAGTCATTATCTTTTAAAGTTTGTGATGCTTTAATCCCGTCCCATAACATTAAAGATATCATTGAGAATTAATTAAATTGACCCAAGCAAGTGTCAAACTTGTCAAACTTTCGCTTTTTGTTAGCAGACGTTCAGGTTTTATGCATAATAAAACTTAAGACTTGAGATTTTAAGTCATTATCTTTAAAGTTGGTAGTGTTATAACCTTGTATCATGAAAAGATATTATTAGGAATCAATGAAATTGACCCATGCAGGTGTTAAACCTGCAACCTTCACGTTATTAGCACGACGCTCTAACCAATTGAGCTAATAGGCCATAAGTTTTAAGCATATTGTAGATCGTTAGCTCCTAATCCAATCAATCAAGTTTTAGGTTACATAATTTTATGCCTAACAAACTTAAAACTTTAAGTCATTATCTTTTAAAGTTTGTAGTGGTTTAACCCTGTATTTTTAAAGATATCATTGAGAATTAATGAAATTGACCCATGCAAGTGTCAATAATGTTAGCATGACGTTCTAACAAACTTGGTTTTATGCACATTCCAGATCAATAGCCCATGCAAGTGTCAACAATGTTAGCACGACGTTCTATCAAACTTAGTTTTATGCACATTGTAGATCAGTAGCTCAAATCGAGTTTAGTTTTATATCAAGAAGAATAAATTAAATTAACCAATGCAGGTGTCGAACCTTCGAACGTCACATTATTCGCACGACGCTCTAACCTGATAATATTTGCTAAAACCACCGAACATAAATGGTGGTGAATGTTCTTTATTTATAATGATTTAGAGAATAAAGAATTATGGTAAATTACAAATAATATGGAAATAACAATAAAATAAAAGAATAAAAAATAAATAGAATATATTTCCTTCTAATAAAATAATAAAAGATGAAATAAAAAAGATCCACGGTTCAAATTTGATCCTTATCAAAGTGGGTTGTGGGTCTTGGGTTGGTGTTTGTAGAGGGTACGGTGTAGAAAATTGGTTATGTATGGTGATTGGAGTGAATAGGGACGAGTCAAGGGGTAATGTGATTGTTGATATCTGGGTGTGTACCCACTAACCATATGGGTTTCCCCTTCGTTTCAGAATTTTCCATTTATACATCTCTTTCTTTCGTTTCTTTCAATTTTGGTCATGGTATTATGCAAGGCAAATATGTAGATATTTTCTTTTAATAAACGGTCAAATATCCTTAACACCCCCCGCTAGCCGAGCGTCGGATTTGAATGAACGTGAAGCTTGGATCTAAAAAATTCAAAGAGATGTCAAGAAACATTTTTTGTGAAGATGTCAGCAACATGTAGATGGAAGTTATTGTGTGCGAAGTTTGCCAACGATAATAAAGATGGGAAGGTACATATTGTGTGCAAAGTTTGCCAGTGATAACAAGTTCTCGAAGGAAATGATAATCTAGTTCAGCATGTTTATCCTGCTTGTGAGAAATGAGATTAGAGCTAAAAAAAATAGCACTTTTGTTGTCACATAAGAGCAAGGGATGCTGTGAAATAGGTGCCTTGAGGTCATGCAAAAGATGCATATCTAAAAGATGTTCAGCAGCAGTTGTGGCAAGAGCACAATACTCAGATTCACAGTTAGAGCATGAGACAGTAGGTTTCTTTTTGGCACTCTAAGAAACGAGATTGTTACCAAGATAATAGAATAGCCAGATGTAGAACGAATAGTATCGGGACAACCAACCCAATCGACATCCGAAAAAGCCACTAGCGCACTAGGAACAGTGGATGGACGAAAGGTAAGACAAAAGTGAAGTGTTCCTTTGACAAAGCGAAAAATATGTTTGACAGCAAGAAATTGATCTGCAGTAGAGACATGCAAAAATTGACTGTCAGAATTGACAGCATAGGCAATATCTGGATGCGTAATCGTCAAGTACTGAAGGGCACCAACAAGAGATCTATAGAGAGTAGGATCAGAGAAAGTAGAAGCATCAGTAGTCAGACGTTGAGAAACAACCATGGGAGTGTGGACAGGTTTGCTATCGAGCAACTGAGAACGAGTAAGAATATCTTGGGCATATTTTAACTGACTAATAAAGAGACCATCAGGAGTGGGTGAAGCTTCAAGACCAAGAAAGTAACTGAGAGAACCCAAATCTCTGGTAGCAAACTCAGAAGGAAGCTTGCCAGTAAAACTGTCAATAAGAGATGAATTGTTGTCGGTAACAATAATGTCATCAACATAAAGAAGCAAATAGATAAGGTTAGATTGCTAGTGAAAGATAAAAAGGGGCGTGTCAGCGTGACGGTAAGAAAAATCAAGTGGGAGAAGAAATGAGCTAAAATGCTAAAATCAGGTGTGAGGAGCTTGCTTTAAGCCATCGAGGGCTTTCTTTAATAGACAGACATGAGTGAGAAATGAAGGATGAATATACCTAGGAGGTTGTTCCATATGAACATGTTCAATAATAGTGTCATTGAGAAAAGTATTCCTGACATCAAGTTATCAAAGAGGTCATTTATTTGTGACCGCAATAGAAAGCACAACATGGACAGTGGTAACTTTGACAATCAGACTGAAAGTGTCGGTGTAGTCAAGACCAAGAACTTGAGTATAACCTTTGGCAACAAGATGAGTCTTGAAATGCTCGACCGATCCATCAGGCAAATATTTAATACAAAACACTTATTTCATTCAATTTGCATGCTCGTCGAAAACATTGATAAAGTGCACTGGTTCCTTCATGGACTCGGCACTCGGCACTCGACATCGATTTTTTAGCTTTTTCTACTGCGCTCTCACCCCTCTCCCCTATTTTTCAGTGCTCCTTCAGTCTTCTGACTCCGCTCATACGACATTCGCAGCCATTAATTGTTCTCATTCCTATAGAAAGAACTCTTCCAATCGAAGACGAACCAAATATGCGGCCATTATACTGACTGCCGATCCATCTATTTTAGATCAGTCTAAAAATTATTCTCATTCCCACATAAACTACTCTCCAACCAAGGACGAACAAAATATGCGGCCATTATGCTGACCGCTGACCCATCTTTTTTAGACAAACCAAATTTGGCCCATGCAAGTTTCAAACGTGTGATCTTCGCATTATTAGCATCTTCACATTTTGTTAGCAGGACATTCTAACCAACTTAGCTAATATGCCTAAGGGAATTGGTAGCTCCTAATGCCAATTGAGTTTAGTTACATTTCTTTATGCATAATAAAACTTAAAACTTTCAAATTTTAAGTCATTATCTTTAAAGTTCGTAGTGTTGTAACATCGTATCGTGAAAAGATATTATTAAAAATTAATAAAATTGGCCTATGCAGGTGTCTTACGATCTTCGTGCTATGAGCACGACACAAATTTTGTATCCAGTCAAGCTAATTTTGTAGTGCTCGTATCGTTGAGAATGTGACTGTGACCTTAGATAATAGGCCAGAAGTTTTATGTAACCCCTTAATTAAGAGAATTAATGAAATTGGCTAATACAAGTGTCAAACTTGCGACTTTTACGATAATAGCACAATGCTCTAACCAACTGAGCTAATAGACAATAGGTTTTATGCATATTGCAGACCGGTAGCTCCTAATCCAGTCAATCGAGTTTAGGTTACATAACTGCGACTTTCACGTTATTAGCACGACGCTCTAACCAATTGAGCTAATAGGCCAAAGGAATTGAAAAAAATAAAATAAAAAATAACCATATTCATTTTTCCCCCAGCTTTGTGAATGAATCGAACCTTAGGCAAGATTTATCTTCACCCACCGGATATCACTTGTACAGAATCTAAGCTTATTCGGCCACACACGATGTCTGTGCGGGTATGTTCAATCGTCTGCGACACAACCAACTTGCTTCTACACTAGGTCAAGTCATTCGACTTGTCCTTGCCTTTGATCGAGGCCAAGGTCTCTCAATACAATGCCACATCCAACATCATCTTGGTTCCCAAGAAACATGGCCCATATGTCTTGACATCATCCCAAGTCATGGGGTGTCATCGGTCAACGTAGCTCGCTCGGTCATGCCATCGAGAACGAGTCCACGTGTTGTTCATAACGTTGAGATATCCCAAACATGTATCCATATAAAATATATCGTGGCATTGGCCCTCCCGTGTCCATGCCATATCATTTATGTACTCCATATTAGAGAGTAGATGCATAATCCAACCTCTGACACATGGCCTAAAGCGTAAAACCAGCACACCCATGTCGCTCAGTACTTTTCTTAAAAGACCCATTTCAAAGGAAGTCACGTGTGACACTTGTCTTAGAATGCTCATTCTCATTGTAACATACATATGTGCCACAGGTAGCTCACTTAGGCCAGAGGGCCTAGGACGGGTGGAGAGCTGACACCTTGTCTCTCCTTATAGTACATTTTGAGGCATTTTCAAATTGGTGGGTGTAAACATGATTTTGGCGAATGAACATATGGAGTCGTGGAGCGTCCGTCCGATGTCTGATTGACACCAAATTTTGCGAGCTTTTATATTCCATAGGGACATACTTGACTTTAGAATCACATGTCTAAATTCCCTTAAGAATCTCAACTTTTGAGATTAAAGCTCACGGCCCCGACCCTTTAATAAGCCTATTTGTGACACTCATGTTTGCTCCTTGTTCCTATCTTACTTATGTGTTACTTCCTTTTCAATATGCACGTTATATGGTGAGTTGGATGATGCACCATCCTCCTCAGTCACATCATGACATTCTTCTATATTGGGCCTCGTGTGATCGAATGTGCGCCACTTGAGAGTTTCCGCTTTGCTTGTTTTGACAGGAGGGTCAGAATCTATTCTCTTCATAGTATGGTTTTCACAGATGTTACTAGCAGATTTAAAAGAACTCAAGGAGCAATTGTAAGTCTTGTTAGATAAGGGTTTCATCTTCCCTGACGTATCTCTTTAAAGTGCACCCGTATGGTTTGTTAATGTGAGATCCCGAATTGGTTGGAGAGGAAAACAAGGCACCTTATAACGGTATCACTAATGGTGTTACTATAACACGTGCGGAAGCCATTTGGATCTTAGGCACTTTAAGTACATTAATTATAGTAAATTAGTTAGCATGTTCAAAAGCATTAAAACTCAATGAGTTTGAATACTAACCTTTTGTAGTTCAAATTCGTTTTTTTTCTCATGAACCGGTTTCGAACCACCAGTAGTATCTTCCTTACTATTCTCCGGCCTTAGAACAGGGCTGGAATCAAGTGAGTCACTAAACTTGATAGGAATTTAGTATTTGTAAAGAGAGAATTTTGAGAGATTTTCTCAAAGTTTTTCAAGCCAACTTTCCATTTACCTTGATCGCTCTATTTATAGAGAGATATATTTGCTTGTTCATGCAAATTTGAAATTACCAAAGTTTGACTTTCAAAATTCCACTCAAGTTTGAGTTAACCAAATTTTGACACTCAAAATTCCACTCAAATTTGTGGGGTTTATGGGCTAACATTCATGTTTGGTTAAACCAAATTTTGACACTCAAAATTCCACACATATTTGTGAGATCATGTGGCAAATATGCAAGTTTGGTTAAACCATATATTGACCCTCAATATTCCATTAACTCAAACATATTTTTCCATTAGGTGAAGTCAACATTTTGACTTTCTTTATTTTAATTCAACAATTAATTTAAATAATTAATTTGAAACCAAAATAATATTAAATGAATAAATAAACAATTTAATTAATATTTAACATTAAATAAAATGCTAATCCCAATCAATTACCGCACAATCCCTATTCATAATTAAAATATTTAAATCTTATTTAAATATCTTCAATTCTCTCTTTTTGTTTAATTCATAATTAAAACAAAATGCAGTTAAATATATCGTATATATTTAACGTGTATTCCCTAATTTGAATTCGAACACTTCGAACTCACTCATCACACTATTCTAAGATTTAGTCTGATATGAGCTAGTAGAGGGACCTAATGAATCTACAGATCATGGGGTCCAACGATTCGAGATTAACCGTCTAACTCATTAACCTTGTTAATCAACATTCGTTAACTACTAGGACACTTCACTATAGCCTAGTAGTTGCACTCTTTTAACTATAGATATAATTTTGTCTATTTGATATAACCATGATTAGTAAGTCGATTCTTCACAAGTTGTTCGTAACTAGAGTTGGGTCAATTTACCGTTTTACCCCTAAAGTTATTTCTTGTTCCTTAAGTCTCACTGATTCTCTAATGAACAATGGTTTGTGGTCCAACCACCAAACCGAATCCCTGTCGGGCTAATGAGAGGGTGGGACCCTTGTTCAAGACTTGAAGTCACTACTTGAGGGAACAACCTCTCTACTATCCATAAAATGGATAGGAGTGAATTCCATCTTACACCCTATGTTCCCAACTATTCACCCAGTCTTACTCTTGAAATGGGAGGCTTATTGAGTCGGTGAACTCGGGCCACTCTCACCCATGCAAATCTAAGGACAATTCCAAATAAACAGAAGTTCATAGTTAGCTCATCTTGAAATGACCTTTTCGCTCTTTTCATTTACTTTTTCCTTTTTGATCTTTTTCAAAATGCCTTAATTACCTGTTACGATATAGGAATGACTTGTTTAAGATCCTCGTCCTTGCGTAATTCTTTAATTTCTTTCTTTTTGATCCTTTGGGTCTTACATGGGCGACTTATTCTTGTTGGAGCTATATCCTTTCAATTTTTTGTGTGTTACACTTAACTCTCGATTCTTGGTGTTTTTCTGTCATTATCCTATAAAGCATACTTAGTTTATGGTTCATAAATAGATTCAAGTAATTCCTACAAGTATTNCTGGAATTTTTTCCAAGTCTTTATGAAAATTTTAGTCCATGACATTGTTTTGTGAAGTCGTCTTAAAAGAATGTTTCTCCATTTACATCATGCATATGATAGCGACTCTAGGTAAGTAGAAAACTAGGTTCATTACAAGATTTAACCATTAGAGAGGTTGGAGCAAGTAAATTAAAGACGGTTTAAAACATTCTTCATGTCACTACATTCTTCATGTCACTTCCATGTAAGTTTGATTAACCTTCACTCTTGTTTAATTCTCAATAAAATTAAAGCCAATTCTAACAAATTAACTATGCAAATGAAGCCACATAATATCATCATAATTTAGGAGGGGCGGCCCTCGTGCCTATTAAGCTACTATATCTATGGCAGCCCTTACTTCTATGGGCAAGTTCATGACTAATAAATAGTTGGAGATCGCTTGATCATCTCCACACGAGTTCTGTCTATGGAGCATAAGTTGTGCTCAATGCAGGACCTCTATCATACCAAATCCTAATAATTTCTAAATACGCTTGTGGGCCCCTATCACTCAAACAGGCTTACTAAATAGGAGCTATTTCTCGATTACTAGTCCCCACATCGTCATAGAACTTATAGGGGTAATCCCATGAACTCACACTACTATGTAGATCGTCAAAGGTGAGTTGGTGAACCCCTGACCATCCACACATTGATGTTGCCCTAAAAAAATTTTTATTTGTTTGATGTATGGATTGTAATGTAGTCTAACGCAAAAGAGTTGTGAAAATATGGTAATATTTTTTGCTTTGAAAAATAAGAAAGACTCTAGAATTTGAAAACATACAAAAGTACATATAATATTTATACTATACAAAATAGAGTTTGAGTTGAAGTAAAAAAAGGAACGAAGCATAAAAAACAAGATTGGGACAAAAGTGTACAAAATCTGAGGAGACTCTTGAACCTAAGTTTGTCTCTATGGTCACCTGCTCCAGACCACTCTCATCTTAGTCCATACCTCTAGTCTTAACTAGAAATCTCCCATCGATAGACTACTAGGTCATGTGGTCGATACTAACATCCTTAACCTAGTAAAACATATGTCCATGATTTGGATTAGGCTTTGGAACCCAGATTTAGTCGATAATTGCTCTGACATTCCCTTGCATCATGACATTCCCTTGCATCCCCTGTGACATGGTCATAACGTCTCATGTTCAGGACACAGATTGGGATTCAAATTAAATTTGACATCTATCAATTCAAACATTATTTTGAATTGAAGAGTAGGTAGCAAATACCACATTGTTGTGTAGTCTTCTTCTACTTTGCCCCATGTCTTCTCAATCAAATAAAAAGGTTTGGTGAGATTTCTCAAATCCAAATTGTGACAACAACCATAGTCCTGATTTTACAAATTTATCCACTAAGTGGAACTTTAATAATATGAAAAAAAAAAAAATAGATAACCATTTCCTATCAATTCGGCTTTCAAATTTCACAAAGAAAAAAAAAAACAAAATTTTTTTATCTTGGAAGTGAACTTCCATCTTCAATTTTTGGTATTTTCTCTCTTCTTTGTGGCACATAAATTACCTACTAAGCGATCCTATTCGAAGAATTTGAACATAATTTGTTGTCAGAGAGGATGAGGAAATGACAAGGAAGAATAACATAAACAACACTTTGACTTTCCATAGGAGATCTTCAAACAATGTCCAACAATTAGCGACTCACAAGCAAAATCTCGACAACATTAATAGGATTTCTTTAAACAGTATGAATAGAGTTTTTTTGGTTTTCATATATGGACGTTACTAATCAAGAGGGAAGTCACAGTTGTGGAGACTGTCGAAAGACACACAAACGATTGATGAGAACTTGTTCTCCTAAGTTGTCTGAATTCAATTTTAAGGGAAGGATTTTAGGTTCTTCTCTTTTTTCAAACTTACAACTATGTATATGTTTCTTAAAATCACGACCACAATAAAAATATCACTAAAGCAAATAGCGAGTGAGAATGTGCATCTTGGCCATAGAAAAACACAAAAGGCGTGGAGGAAGAGAGAGAGAGAGATCTGGGGAGGAAAACAAAACCCGTCAAAGTCAGGTTAAAGGGAGGGAATCCCCATGTCAAACTTTGGTTTGGATCGAGACGCGGGTCGAGTGTTATCCAGTTCTTGTATGGCCCAATTCTAAAACATAGCCCATACATCCCCATTCCCCTAACGTAGTACTCCAGTGTGATGTGACCCACCTTGCGACTGTAGTAAGGCGACCCAAAACCCATGGGTTGACCCATTACTCGTGTACTGACTCAAGAGTTTCATTGTCCCTCCCTGCCACGTGAAATGTGTGTGACGAGCCATCTCTGGTACTTGGCTCATTATGACTCAACAACAAATGATCAACTCCGTCCAACTCGTGCCTTGGCTCAATCTCTATGCTTGACTTATGGTCGACTTGGCATCTCTAACGGCTCCAAGCAATCATCTTTGTGTATGTATCTTATGCTATGTATTTAAGATTTAATAGAAATTGTATGTGCATAATTTAAAGACTCACTATGTTATAGATAAATGGAGGTTTGATTTGCATCATAAATTTATGCCATGATTTTAAGCCATTGGGACCTCATACATGTTTGTAAGCCATATGCATCACGATACTTTCCTGTTATGATTATTACAGATGTGTACCTTACGACTTACAACATTTATGCTCTCCATGATGCTATGCGAGCCCTTGCTCTCCGTTGTTTCTAGCAACCCATTAACGAGTGCTAGCCTGACAAGCCTAGCCTAGGGGTATGCAAGTCTACCTGTAGGACCATGTTCGCATGTGTGGGCCATGTGTAGAAAAGTAGTACACATCCAACCTTGCCTCGACTAGAAAGCTGCCTAAGACCAGCCATGATGTTTGCAAAATGATAGGTCTCACCATATTCCATATGTTTCCATTCTCTGATACCAACACTGAAGTCACTTACAGAGTATTTCTTAAAATACTTAAGACACTTGCTATTCTTATTTTCAGGTAAAGGTAAGGCATCCATGTATAAATGATGACATTGTAGCCCTTAGGATAGATGGGACCATTGTTTTATTTTTCTTATTTGTTTCAAATGTCTTGTTATTATTATTATTTTCTTTGTCATTTTAAATATTTTAATATGAATGTTTAAGTTCACGACATTATTCTTGAATTATTTTCAATGAATGTTTTTGAATTTAACAGTCGTGTCATGCATTTAGTAACGACTTTATTGTAATAGAAAAGTAGAGTTACTATAGTCGACATTCGACCTCAAAGACTATAGATTCTATAGACAAGCCTATGAGATAGGCTAAACATGTTCCATGACTTTTCTACTGATTCACTGCCACCATCAGGCATGTCATACGAAAGATAATAAATGATTATGTCGAAGGCTATTGATAATTGAGCTATATGTGTGATATAATGTTATGTATTGTATGTTCATAAGGGTTATAGACTTAGAGTATTGTGTGTTCGTCATAGATCATGCCACCTATAGGACGTCGAAGAGGATGTAGAGGAGGACAACACCTTGCAAGAGGACGAGGCAGGTAAAAAAATAGTCCGGCTCGGGAAGGATCTATGACTCGAACAAAAGTAGTAGTGGTATCTCCTGTGGCGCCTACGACATGAGTGGACCCCACAGTGACTTTGATGTGAGAGTTATTTCAAGTCATGATGCAAACAATCGTGACCATTCAATAGGCCAACAATGCAATGTCAACAAGAGAGGCAAGGTACCGGTAGGATATTAGGAGGTACAACCGTCGTACTTTTAATTGGACCTCAGAGGATCCGATGGTGGCACAACTATGGTTGTCGTTGATGGAGAGAATATTTTGGTTAATGAATTGTCTGGATGTCATGTGCGGTCATTTCTGCACTAGAACAATGCAACGATATGGTGGGAGGATACCTAGGAGATCTTTATCCCTAAAAAAGTTGTAGTACCATGGACCCAATTCAAGGAGGCTTCTCGGGGGAATATAATTCGGTTGCAGCCCAACTTTGAATACAACAAGAAGTCACTTACCTAACACATAATAGACCTCTTTGCTTGCTATGAGAGAGAGTGCATGAGATTGAAGTAGTTTGCCCTTGATTTGGTTGACATAGAATTGAAGATGGCTCAGAGGTTTGTTCTAAGCCTGGACAAGAGGATCCATCATATCGTGGAGATCATAGCTCCTACCATCTATGCTTCTACCATGAGAGCAGTTAAGGCTATGGAGAGAGCTATCAGAAAACACCAAGGGCCAACAACACCGACAATCGCCAATAGGACAAAAATGGAGGTATAATCAGATAGAATTGCACCGTCAACCACTTGTGTGCAAACTGCAATAGGCAGACAATAACCATAGCGACCTGGGGCGGGTGAGGATTCGAGTCAATAGGGAGTCAGAGGAGACGAGAGACCTCGATGCAACGAGTGTGGTAGGAAACATTGGAGATGGTGCCTAGTCTAGGCTAAAGCATGCTTTCGGCATGACCAAGAGGGTCACATGGCTATGAACTGTCTAGAAAAGAACACTGAGAACTTAGTTAACCCGCCAAGTGGCCCAAGAAGTATAAAAAGGACTACACATTCCCGTTCTCAAGCAACCCTTTCACCAATAGAGACGCTGGAAACTCTGACACTGTGGTGACAAGTACATTATTTGTCTTGGGGCATCTTATCCTAACTTTATTTGATTAAAGGTCTACGCATTCATTTATATCTATATTGTTTGTTAGTCAGGCAAGGAGTGAGGTAGAACTCTTATTACATGTGTTATCTGTTAGTACTGAAGTACATGTAGACTTAATTGCTACGAATAGAGTGAAAGTTAAACAAGTAGTAACAACTCAAGTCCAACGCTAGCAAATATTGTCCTCTTTGGGCTTTTCCTTTCATGATTCTTCTAACGGTTTTTAATATGAGTCTATTCGGGAGAGATTTCCACACTCTTATAAAAGATGTTTTGTGCTCCTCCTCAACTGATGTGGGATCTCACAATATCTTGGTTCATAATTAACATGACCCATATTTCTTGACACCTTCCAAAGTCATGGAGTGTCGTTAGCCATCGCAGCTAGCTCGGTTATGCCATCAAGAACGAGCGCACATGTTGTTCATCGCATTGTGACATCCTGAACATCCATCAAATTGGGTTCTATAGAGGCGTTGGTGATAAGGCAACCCTAATTCTCAGCCAAACGATCCAAGCTTTTGTTTTAGCAAGAACCCTTGAATCAAAGTAATTAACACTAATATGAAATTTGGATCAACCAAGAGATAAGGCTATAATTAGATTACCTCTTACGATTGAAGATCTAGAAGCAAGATTTGAAAGGTTGTTCTAAATTGAGTCACTCCACAATCTAACTTGATAAAGACTTGATTGAATGGCTCAGGTGCAATTCTACCACAAGAATTGCTTGAAACTTGGAAATGACAAATATGATGCTCGGATTTCTAAGGGAAACGTCTCAATTTGAGATCTAAATTACATTCATCCACGAATCTAAATTTTACATAACATATTGTGGGTATTTATAGTCTCCCAGCATAAGACGTTTGTGAACGGGATTTATTCGAGACGTTTGTGGACGAGATTTATTCCCGATCCCCTTTAATCTTCACAAAAGAATAAGTTAAATTGACCATTTGACTTTTACTTGATTTATGATATTAAACATAGTTCTTTCTAATAAATGTTGATGTGCTTCAGTGGCTAATGCGACAAGTTTTAAATTAATTGAGTTCTCTCGCGCGTAGATTCGAATGTTGTTGTTGACATATTTTCTGACCTCCTTTTGAAATGTTTTGATCAAATGTGCATGCTTCACTCACAAAAAAGAAGGAATAGGAAGCAAATGAAGTGTATTAAATCCATAAACTACTTTCTTAAAGAATAAGTCAGTAGGTACATTCAAAGGAGTATAAAATGAAGTGTATTAAATCCATAAACTACTTTATTAAAGAATAAGTCAGCATTTAATAAATATATCTGCCACAACAAAAAATGTGCACTAAACCAAGAACAAATTGTATAGATATATTAGTCCAAGGTTTGTTAGGTACATTCAAAGGAGTATAAAATTCGTTTGGTTGTGATCTAGATTTAGTTTCTTTGCGTTTAAAACATTTGCTACAAAACTTTTGGATATCGTGCTTCATCTTCGGCCAAAAAAAGTGTTTATGCAACATCTTATAAACTTTATTAATCCTGAGATGTCCCATTAAGGCACCACCATGTGATTCTCTCAAAAGAAAATCTTTTATAGAACATTTAGGAATACAAAGCATAAAAAATTTATGAAACAAATAATAATCATCCCTAGCTTTTTTTGCAAGACAAGATGCATAAATAGTTCTGAAATCTTGATCATCTCTATATAATTTGGTAATATGCTCAAATCCAAGAATTTTGCACTAAGAGAAATAAAGAGATCGTACCTTTTAGATAACACATCAACTACAATATTATCATTACCTTGCTTATATTTGATGACATATGAAAATGTTTCAATAATTTCCACCCACTTTGCATGTCTATGATTCAGTTTGCTTTGACCCTTCACATACTTCAAGCTTTCATGACCAAAATGGATCACAAATTCTTTAGGCCATAAATATATGAAATAAAGCAAATAATTCCTTATTAGGTAGTATATTTCAATGTTGGTCCATCTAGTTTTTCACTAAAATATATTAAGTGCTTTCCATCTTGAATTAAAACAACACTCATGCCCAAACCATATACTTTACATTCAATTTCAATAGTTTTATCAAAGCTAGCCAAAACAAATAATGGTTTGCTTCTTCCTAAGAAAATTGGATGCATTCTCTTGCATTTCTCCCCATTCTTTTTCACTAAGTCATTCAATAGTTCAGTTATGGTTCTAAAATCATTTATAAATCTCTTATAGAGGTTAACTAACTCATGAAAACTTCTAAATTTACGTGCACTTTTTGGTGTTGGAAAATCCATAATGAATTTAACTTTTTCTCTATCTAAAACTACTATACTTTTACCAACTATGAAGCCATTAGAGTGAACTTTTTCCATGCAAAAACTACCTTATTAAAATTAAATTTCTCTTTGCTATGTGTAATCAAAACTAATTTAACATGCTCCACATGCTAAAGCAAAATCTTCAAATAAATTATAATATCATCAATATAAACAACAACATGTTTTCTCATATATTTTCTCAAAACATTCTATATTAAGCGCATAGGTGTACTAGGAGCATTAGTTAACCTAAAAGGCATAACAAACTATTCATACAATCCAAACTTAATAGTGAAAGTTGTTTTCCATTCATCTCCTACGTGCATTCTAATTTGATGATATCAAGATTTCAAAATAATTTTTATAAATAGACACAAATCATGCAATAAATCAAGCATATCGTCTAACCTAGGAATAGGATGTCGATACTTTACCGTGATTTTGTTGATGACTCTATTATCCATGCATATGCGCCAAGTTTCATCTTTCTTTGGCACCAATAAGTCTCGTATAGAACATAGACTCAAACTTTCTCGTACATAGCCCTTCTCCATGAGCTCCTCCACTTGCCTTTGAATTTCTTTTGTCTCGGTTGGATTGACCCGATAAGCTTGCTTATAAGGAATGGCAGTCCTTGGAATGAAGTCTATTTTATGCTCAGTACCTCTAATGGGAGATATTTCTTTATCTTGAAACATGTCTTCAAATTCTTGAAACATGTCTTCAAATTCTTGTAAAAAGAGATTGAAAAACACTAGGCAAAGACAAGTTGTTATAGTTAGAGACCAAAAATCCTCCATTGTACATCAGTACAAAGATCGATTTTTGTGAAAATCTTCTAACCTCTACAACTGTAGCCAAATAACTCTCTCTCTTCCTTTTTCTTCAATTTCATCTCTTTTTTTATTCTTCTTTTTTTCTCTTTGATTTTTCTCTATTTTTTAAGGCAACTCTTGTTTTTCTTTTAACTCTTTTTCCTCAAACTCTTTCTTTCTTTCCTCCAATATTAATTGATCAGCAAATACATTTGCATAATAGTGATTTTTCTACCATCTTTTACAAAAGAATACCTATTCAAATAACCATCATACATAACCCTCCTGTCAAATTGTCATGGTCAGCCAAGCAATATATCTCCAGCTTGCATTGATAATACATCACAAAGAACTTCATCTTTATATTTTCCCAAAGTAAAAGGTATTAAAGCTTGAGTAACTACCTTCATTGTTCCACTATCATTGAACCATTGGAGCTTGTAAGGTTTTGGATGATCTTGGGTTGGAATTTGTAACCTTTTGATCAACATGGTACTTACAACATTGATACAACTTCCACTATCAATGACAAGACTACAAGTAGTCCCCTTGACGAAACATCGCGTGTGGAATAAGCTGTCTCTTTGATCGTCAACATCATTCTTCGTAACTTGAGTTTTAACAAGTCTTCTTGTTATAAGTGCTGTCTCTTTGATCGTCAACATCATTCTTCGTAACTTGAGTTTTAACAAGTCTTCTTGTTATAAGTGTCAAATGAATCCCATCTTCCAGTTCCTCTTCATTCTTCTGGGCTTCTTTAACTAGATCATTGATCTTACAAATGAATCCCATCTTCCAGTTCCTCTTCATTCTTCTGGGCTTCTTTAACTAGATCATTGATCTTACCTCCATTTTCCTCGTCTTGGTTCATGATTGTACAAACAGTAGTGAAATATGTTTAGGACCGGTTCATGATTGTACAAACAGTAGTGAAATATGTTTAGGACCTCAGACACTCAACTCATTGATTTTACACTCAGGGACACTTGTGTTTATACACACAAAGGTAGGCTATTTGGAAAAGTGACTAAATTATGATCATGGTAGGCTAATATATAGGTAAAGCAATTCTGATAGTAGCAAGCTATTCAAAGCAATCAAGATAAGTTAATTATGAAATAACAACAAAATAAAACAAGACGTTAACAAAAAAAAAAAAAAAAAAAATAGGGGACACGAAGATATTTTTGGATATAATTGCACACTGAAAAAAAAATTCCAAAAAGAAAAGACGTGAAGATTTTAAGAACAATCTAACTCTCCTTTTTACAAAATTCGGGAAATTTAGAAGTTATCTTCAAGCGTAGATTATGAGAGAAAAAAAGAATATCAAACACAACAGTTCTAGATTTAGATGAATTAAGAAAAAGATGTGAATCGAAGTTTATTTGATATTCAAATAAACATGCAAATGATAAAAAAAAATGATAAAGATCATTTATAATCACAATCGTAAAAAGAATATGATAAGATTTTTTTTTTCAAGATCTAAACGTGATCTTTAGGATGAAAATGAGAACAAGTGAAAAGTTATGAATAATGGCGGAAATGACAGTAAGAAAATAAATGAACAAATTTAAAGAAAAGATAAACAAGAGCAGAAATGAAAGATAAAATCAATTCTAGAGTCGGCCACAAAGATGTAAGCGTAGGCTCTAATACCAAATTGATAAGGCAACCCTAATCCTCAGCCTAATGATCCAAGCTTTTGTTTTAGCAAGAACTCTTGAATCAAATAATTAACACCTCCTTATACGAAATTTGGATCAACTGAGAGATAAGACTAGAATTAGATTATCTCTTACGATCGAGATCTAGAAGCAAGATTTGGAAGCTTGTTCTAAATTGAGTCACTCCACAATCTAACTTGATCAATGCTTGATTGAATGCCTCGGGTGCAATTCTACCGCAATAATTGCTTGAAACTTAGAAATGGCAAATATGATGCTCGGATTTCTAAGGGAAACGTCTCAATTTGATATCTGAATTACATTCATCCACGAATATGAATTTTACATAACATATTGTGGGTATTTATAGTCTCCAGACAAAAGACATTTGTGGACGAGATTTATTCGAGACGTTTGTGGACAAGATTTATTACCGATCCCCTTTAATCTCCGCAAAAGAATCAGTCAAATTGCGAGACGTTTGTGGACAAGATTTATTACCGATCCCCTTTAATCTCCGCAAAAGAATCAGTCAAATTGACCATTTGACTTTTACATCATTTATGATATTAAACATAGTTATTTCTAACATTTTTTTTTTAATCTTCTTGGCAATAGGTCCATTTGGAACACCGTGATTCTTATCAGTTGGCCCTCTCATGCCTATGCCATGGCATTTACGGATCCCGTACTAGATAACAGGTGTATAATCCAACATACAACACATGGTCTGGAGTGCAATACTAGCACACTCACGTTGCCCGGTACTTGCCTTGAAAGACCCATTGCAAAGGAAGTCGCCCGAGACACTCGTCTCCTTTTCAATTCATACGTTATATGGTGTGTTGGATGATGCACTATCCTCCTCAGTTGCATCATGCAATTTTTCTATATTGGGCCTCTTGTGGCGGATGTGCGCCACTTGAGGGTCGCCGCTTTGCTTGTCTCGACGTCAGGGTCAAAAACCATACTAAACCTACTCTTTTCATAGTAAGGTTTTGAAGTAGCAACTCTAACTCTGAGGGATCCTCTTAAAGTGCTCTAGTGTCGTTTGTCAATGTGAGATCCCACAAATGTTGAAGAGATGAACAAATAATTCCTTTTAAGGGTGTGGAAGATTAGAACAAGAATGTGCAGGACTCAAAGTAATACACTGACATGAGACATATGAGCTTAGGGGACATAATATTCTTGAAGGTGAAACCGATGAAGGGGGTCGTAAGGTTCGAATAAAAAGGAAAGCTGAGCATATGCTTTATAGAACCTTTTAAAATTTTAGATCATATCTGTCATGACGCGTTTTTTGAGATTTTGAAAACTCGGACCATTACCTAAAAGACGAAAGCGAAAACAGACAAAAATAAAAGAAAAGAAAATTAAAAGTTAATAATAATATTTAAATAAAAGAGAATAAAGAGAAGTTTTGTTTCAAAATATTACAAAGGAAACAAATTAAAGAAATACAAAAGATTCCAAAATGACTGAAAAGGGACTGACACTCCGAAACGACCCCCTCTATGACAGCACAACTCTCAAATGCTCCTTAACCTCAACCAGTAGCCTGCGAACACTTGAAAAAAATTGGAAAATTGGGACGAAGATAAATATATACTCATAAGCCACTTACTTGTATGCTCTTATTGCATCTTTAACATATTTCTACGGACTTCTCTTTGGCTCTAGGATGTTTGATTCTAGTCTTAGATCCGTGGGGATCTTTGGTTCTTCATCCTTTCATTTAAACTCTAAGAGTTCCTTATGCCAAGCTGTAATGACCGGTGTCTCTCTATGAAGCGCTACCTCTCCATGACATCCTGAGACTATATGGTATCTTATATAGGGTGTGCTAAGTACATCTTAGGCCCATGATAGTCCCCCTTATTGGGGGGTGCAACCCCTCCTTTACCATGCAGCTAATGGTCTATACGACGTGGGAACATATTTTCCATGAGAAACGGCTAGGAACAATGAGAATAGATCAAGAATCTTTGGTTTTCCTATGAAGTAATAGATATTGTTCACACAACTAGTAGCCTAAGAACACTCTTAAGGTACTTTATTTGTCGATGTGATCTAATAGGCTCATAGGAAAAAGGTTAGGTCTAGACTCAGTGACTTGTCACTTCGAACTACAAATCCCTATGTTTATCATATTATTGGGTCATGGTAAATAGCTAGGCTTATTATATTAATAGGTCCTAATTCACATAAAAATATGGTTTCAATTAAAATCGGGATAAAAATCAAGCAAACAAAAGTCAAACGAGATGAAAACTAACCTTCATTGTGCAGCACGTACTTCCACTCGAAAGAAAGATGCTCCACACCCCCGTACGAATGTGGTTGAGGGAAGAGGATGCACATCCCAGTGTTGCCACGTGGCGTGCTTGGGTTGGTCATGATGGAGTTAATATAACACAGGTAGAAGCAATTTGGATCTTAGGCACTCTTAGAACATCAATTATAGTAAATAATTAGCATGTTCATAAGTATTAAAATTCAAGGTCTTTGAGTACTAACCTTTTGTAGTTCAAAACCCTTTTTTCTCATGAACCGGTTTCAAACCACCATTAGTGTCTTTTCCACTATTCTCTGACCTTAGAACGGGATTGTGGAATCCGGCGAGTGACTAAACTTGGGAGGGATTTAGTATATATGAAGAGAGAGTTTGGGAGACTTTTGCTCCCGGTTTTTTCAAGGGAGAAGTTCCATGTACCTTGATCACTCTATTTATAGAGTCATGTTAGCATGTTCATGCAAATTTGAGATCACCAAATTTTGACACTCAAAATTCCACTCAAATTTTTGGGGTTTATTTGGCAAGCATGCAAATTTGGTTAAACCAAATTTTGACACCTCAAAATTCCACTAACTCAAACACTTCATTTTAATTCAAAAATTAATTTGAATAATTAATTTCAAATAAAAGTAATATTAAATGATTAATTAAAGTATTTAATTAATATTTAATATTAATTCAAATGTCAATCTCAATCAATTCCGACACATATTTGATTAAAATATTTAAATCTTATTTAAATATCTCATATTCTCTCTTTTTGTTTAATTCGTAAATAAAATAAAAATGCGATTAAATATATCGTATATATGTAGCGCATATTCCCTAATTTGAATTCGAACACTTCGAACTCACTCGTCACACTATTCTATGGTTTAGTTCAATATTAGCTAGCAGAGGGACCTAATGGACCTATAGATCATAGGCTTCAACGATCCAAGATTAACTGGTTAAACTCATTAACCTTGTTAACCAACATTCGTTAACTTCTAGGACACTTCACTGTAGCCTAGTAGTTACACTCCCCTCACTATAGATATATTTCTATCCATTTGATATAACCATGATTAGTAAGTGATCCTTCACAGGTTGTTCGTAACTAGAGCTAGGTCAATTTATCATTTTACCCCTGAAGTTACTTCTTGTTTCTTATGTTTCACTGATCCTCTAATGAACAATTGATTTGTGGTTCAACCAGTAAACTGAATCCCTCTCAGGCCAATGAGAGGGTATGGCCTCTTGTTCAATACTTGTAGTCAGTACTTAAGGGAACTACGTCTCTTCTATCCCTAAAAGTTGGTAGGAGTGAATTCCATCTTGCACCCCACGTCCCCAGCCATTCACCCAGTCTTACCCTTGAAATTGGAGGCCTATTGAGTCAGCGAACTCGAGCCACTCTCACCCATGCAAATCTAAGGATAATTCCAAATAATCAGGAGTTCATGGTTAGCTTAGGATTAAGATCGAGTTACCTAGGTCATCGAATGAAAAGAAAATCAGTCTCAACAGTAAACGACATTATAAAGTGAGAGTGATTTTCTTCATGGTTCTATCTCATGCAATACTCATTACATAGGACACCCCCACTCACATGTCTCTGCTTGTACAATTTAGTGCTCACATTGTTTATGTAATATACAAAAGTGGGCTGCATCCATAATGTCTCCAGGATAAGGTACTCAGCCTTATCCCTGTACTATAGATCATTTTGACTATATACTTGAACTTGATCCACTCTTATGTCTCTACATATAGTTCAATTAATCATACTATAGTCAGAGTGTTCTTAGTTTATTGGATTTAGATTAATAATCGTAAAATTTCACTTTATTTAATAATAATCTTTACTGAATAAACATCAATAATAATGTTATTGAAAATAGAATATGTTTTTGTTTACAAACTATGAGTTTTAGGACATAAAACCCAACAGGTCAGCCACTGATGAGTCATGGGTTCGAATCCAGAGGTGGCGTTGACAAGTAAAATTCCTTACGTTGACGCATGGCACCATGCGAATTAGGTTCATCATCCTTTGAGTGAAACTGGGTCAGACGTGGACGCTGGTCGAAAGAGCTACCGCGTGTCGCATATCGAGTAGAGTTGCAACAAAGAATTCGCTAGGATTCTTCATGAATTCTATGGGGAATCCTTCTAGAAGATCATATCAATATCTTAGACCTTTACTCGTAAGAAATGACTTACGGTGAAAGGTTACCTTGCAGGTCTCGGTTTCTTGCTCTCACTCCCCAACTTTCTCTCTCTCTTCCATATAAAAAAATGTTATTATTAAGAGAATTATTGAAATTGGCCCATGCATGTTTTCGATCCTACGGACCATTAGCACGACTCTCTAACCAACTGAGCTAAATAGACCATAAGTTTTATGCATAATAAACTTACAACTTTAAGTCATTCTAGCAACGGTTTTAATCCAAATTGTGGAGCAAGTACCTAATCTAATCAATCAAGTTTAGGTTACATAATTTTATACCTAATAAATAAGTTTGTAGTGCCATGAAAAGATATATTACAATTCAAATTAATGAATATGGCCCATGCAGGTGTTCCTATGACCAATTGAGCTAATATAACATAGGTTTTATGCATAATAAACTTAAAACTTCAACTCATTATCTTTAAAGTTTGAAGTGTAACCTCATATCATGAAAAGATATATTACTATTAAGAATTAATGAAATGGACCATAAAGGTGTCAAACGTGCGACCTTCGCTTTATTAGCACAACGCTCGTTCTAACCAACTAAGCTAATAAGCCATAGGTTTTATGCACATTGTAGATCAATAGCTCCTAATAATACACTATTAGCACAATGCTCTAACCAATTGAGTTTAGGTTACACAATTTTATGCATAATAAACTTAAAACTTCAAGTCATTATCTTTAGAGTTTGTAGTGTTGTAATCCCATATATATAATGAAAAGATATAATATTAATGGCCCAAGTATGTGCCGAACTTGCGACTTTCGCGTTATTAACACAACACTCTAACCAACTAAACTAATAGGCCATAGGTTTTATGCATATTGTAGATCAATAGCTCCTAATCTAGTGAGTTTAGGTTACATAATTTTATGCATAATGAACTTAAAAACTTCTATTCATTATCTTTAAAGTTTGTAGCGTTGTAAACCCCATATATCATGGAAAGATATATTACTATTAAGAGAATTAGTGAAATTGGACCATGCAGGTGTCAAACCTACAACCTTCACGTTATTAGTACGACGCTCTAACCAATTAAGCTAATAGGCCATAGGTTTTATGCACATTGTAGATCAATAGCTCCCAATCTAGTGAGTTTAGGTTATATAATTTTATGCATAATACACTTAAAACTTCAAGTCATTATCTTTAAAGTTTGTAGTGTTGTAACCCCATATCACGAAAAGATATATATTTCTATTAAGAATTAATGAAATTGGCCCATGCAGATGTCAAACCTGCGACTTCTGCATTATTATGTCAACACTCTAACCAACTAATCTAATAGGCCATAGGCTTTATGCACATTGTAGATCGATAGCTCCTAATCAAGTCAATCGAGTTTCGGTTACATAATTTTATTCTTAATAAATGAAAACTTGAAGTCATTATCTTTTAAAGTTTGTTGTGTCGTAACTTGGTATCATGAAAAGCTATTATTAAGAATTAATGAAATTAGACCATGCAGGTGTCAAACCTACGACCTAGGCCATAGGTTTTATGCACATTATAAATCGGTAGCTCCAAATCCATTCAATCGAGTTTAGGCAAAANCTCTTCCATATAAAAAAATGTTATTATTAAGAGAATTATTGAAATTGGCCCATGCATGTTTTCGATCCTACGGACCATTAGCACGACTCTCTAACCAACTGAGCTAAATAGACCATAAGTTTTATGCATAATAAACTTACAACTTTAAGTCATTCTAGCAACGGTTTTAATCCAAATTGTGGAGCAAGTACCTAATCTAATCAATCAAGTTTAGGTTACATAATTTTATACCTAATAAATAAGTTTGTAGTGCCATGAAAAGATATATTACAATTCAAATTAATGAATATGGCCCATGCAGGTGTTCCTATGACCAATTGAGCTAATATAACATAGGTTTTATGCATAATAAACTTAAAACTTCAACTCATTATCTTTAAAGTTTGAAGTGTAACCTCATATCATGAAAAGATATATTACTATTAAGAATTAATGAAATGGACCATAAAGGTGTCAAACGTGCGACCTTCGCTTTATTAGCACAACGCTCGTTCTAACCAACTAAGCTAATAAGCCATAGGTTTTATGCACATTGTAGATCAATAGCTCCTAATAATACACTATTAGCACAATGCTCTAACCAATTGAGTTTAGGTTACACAATTTTATGCATAATAAACTTAAAACTTCAACTCATTATCTTTAAAGTTTGAAGTGTAACCTCATATCATGAAAAGATATATTACTATTAAGAATTAATGAAATGGACCATAAAGGTGTCAAACGTGCGACCTTCGCTTTATTAGCACAACGCTCGTTCTAACCAACTAAGCTAATAAGCCATAGGTTTTATGCACATTGTAGATCAATAGCTCCTAATAATACACTATTAGCACAATGCTCTAACCAATTGAGTTTAGGTTACACAATTTTATGCATAATAAACTTAAAACTTCAACTCATTATCTTTAAAGTTTGAAGTGTAACCTCATATAATGAAAAGATATAATATTAATGGCCCAAGTATGTGCCGAACGTGCGACCTTCGCTTTATTAGCACAACGCTCGTTCTAACCAACTAAGCTAATAAGCCATAGGTTTTATGCACATTGTAGATCAATAGCTCCTAATAATACACTATTAGCACAATGCTCTAACCAATTGAGTTTAGGTTACACAATTTTATGCATAATAAACTTAAAACTTCAACTCATTATCTTTAAAGTTTGAAGTGTAACCTCATATCATGAAAAGATATATTACTATTAAGAATTAATGAAATGGACCATAAAGGTGTCAAACGTGCGACCTTCGCTTTATTAGCACAACGCTCGTTCTAACCAACTAAGCTAATAAGCCATAGGTTTTATGCACATTGTAGATCAATAGCTCCTAATAATACACTATTAGCACAATGCTCTAACCAATTGAGTTTAGGTTACACAATTTTATGCATAATAAACTTAAAACTTCAACTCATTATCTTTAAAGTTTGAAGTGTAACCTCATATCATGAAAAGATATATTACTATTAAGAATTAATGAAATGGACCATAAAGGTGTCAAACGTGCGACCTTCGCTTTATTAGCACAACGCTCGTTCTAACCAACTAAGCTAATAAGCCATAGGTTTTATGCACATTGTAGATCAATAGCTCCTAATAATACACTATTAGCACAATGCTCTAACCAATTGAGTTTAGGTTACACAATTTTATGCATAATAAACTTAAAACTTCAACTCATTATCTTTAAAGTTTGAAGTGTAACCTCATATCATGAAAAGATATATTACTATTAAGAATTAATGAAATGGACCATAAAGGTGTCAAACGTGCGACCTTCGCTTTATTAGCACAACGCTCGTTCTAACCAACTAAGCTAATAAGCCATAGGTTTTATGCACATTGTAGATCAATAGCTCCTAATAATACACTATTAGCACAATGCTCTAACCAATTGAGTTTAGGTTACACAATTTTATGCATAATAAACTTAAAACTTCAACTCATTATCTTTAAAGTTTGAAGTGTAACCTCATATCATGAAAAGATATATTACTATTAAGAATTAATGAAATGGACCATAAAGGTGTCAAACGTGCGACCTTCGCTTTATTAGCACAACGCTCGTTCTAACCAACTAAGCTAATAAGCCATAGGTTTTATGCACATTGTAGATCAATAGCTCCTAATAATACACTATTAGCACAATGCTCTAACCAATTGAGTTTAGGTTACACAATTTTATGCATAATAAACTTAAAACTTCAACTCATTATCTTTAAAGTTTGAAGTGTAACCTCATATCATGAAAAGATATATTACTATTAAGAATTAATGAAATGGACCATAAAGGTGTCAAACGTGCGACCTTCGCTTTATTAGCACAACGCTCGTTCTAACCAACTAAGCTAATAAGCCATAGGTTTTATGCACATTGTAGATCAATAGCTCCTAATAATACACTATTAGCACAATGCTCTAACCAATTGAGTTTAGGTTACACAATTTTATGCATAATAAACTTAAAACTTCAACTCATTATCTTTAAAGTTTGAAGTGTAACCTCATATCATGAAAAGATATATTACTATTAAGAATTAATGAAATGGACCATAAAGGTGTCAAACGTGCGACCTTCGCTTTATTAGCACAACGCTCGTTCTAACCAACTAAGCTAATAAGCCATAGGTTTTATGCACATTGTAGATCAATAGCTCCTAATAATACACTATTAGCACAATGCTCTAACCAATTGAGTTTAGGTTACACAATTTTATGCATAATAAACTTAAAACTTCAACTCATTATCTTTAAAGTTTGAAGTGTAACCTCATATCATGAAAAGATATATTACTATTAAGAATTAATGAAATGGACCATAAAGGTGTCAAACGTGCGACCTTCGCTTTATTAGCACAACGCTCGTTCTAACCAACTAAGCTAATAAGCCATAGGTTTTATGCACATTGTAGATCAATAGCTCCTAATAATACACTATTAGCACAATGCTCTAACCAATTGAGTTTAGGTTACACAATTTTATGCATAATAAACTTAAAACTTCAACTCATTATCTTTAAAGTTTGAAGTGTAACCTCATATCATGAAAAGATATATTACTATTAAGAATTAATGAAATGGACCATAAAGGTGTCAAACGTGCGACCTTCGCTTTATTAGCACAACGCTCGTTCTAACCAACTAAGCTAATAAGCCATAGGTTTTATGCACATTGTAGATCAATAGCTCCTAATAATACACTATTAGCACAATGCTCTAACCAATTGAGTTTAGGTTACACAATTTTATGCATAATAAACTTAAAACTTCAACTCATTATCTTTAAAGTTTGAAGTGTAACCTCATATCATGAAAAGATATATTACTATTAAGAATTAATGAAATGGACCATAAAGGTGTCAAACGTGCGACCTTCGCTTTATTAGCACAACGCTCGTTCTAACCAACTAAGCTAATAAGCCATAGGTTTTATGCACATTATAAATCGGTAGCTCCAAATCCATTCAATCGAGTTTAGGCAAAATTAAAATTTAAAGAGTAGCATTAAGCTAACGTCAAATGGTTGTAGTAGCTTCAGCTTAGGCCAACCAAGTGGCCCTACTGTCATGTCCCTCTACAACCAATGTGAGATCTCATGATCATCTATCAACTACTAAATGAAAGTCAATAGATATTATTGCCCTATCTTGTGTAAGCTTGTGAGTGCAACAACCCACCACTACTCGAATGGCAGCAACCTTTTGTTATCTTACATAAACCTAGAAAGAATTCCATGGCATAATCTCTTAGTTGTTGAACCTTTCTAGGACCCATCAGATTCACTAACCAATGGTTTGGGCATATCCTTTTACCACTCTCTATGTGACGTGCCACGTTGAAGAACTTAACCAACTTGGGATTCACTTACTATGCATCAGTAATTTAGTGTGATATCCACATTAAGGACGGGCAAGTAATCTCATGTTCCTTTGTTAAATATGAGGTAGGATGCTTATTTTTTTGAGTTGTCTTAGTACTCTAACTAGTTATCTTTTCATAACATCATTAAACTTTACTGACCTTCATAATTAAGGCTAGCAAATAACTCAACTTTCGAAAGCTTTTCTCACATACTCATTGTAAGTGCGAGTTGTGCTCGCATATATTGAATGAGTAAAACTCAAAACTTTTGAACAAACCTTCTAAATTGTCAAAGCTAGGAAACTTAGAACTTTATATCTCTAAATAAGTCTAGACAAACTACAATTTATTCATCGTTTAAAATGGTTCACTAGACCACATTCTATAATATTCAATGTCTAAGGGAAATGCTTTTATTCAACCAAGACTCGTAATCGGAGAGTAATGAGATTTCTAAAGAAGCTATTGATAAAACAACAAGAGTTGTTGATCAGACTGGTCCTTCAACAAGAGTTGTTGATGGAACTGGCACTTCTGGTCAATCACATCCTGCTCAAGAGTTGAGAATGCCTCAACGTAGTGGGAGGGTTATAACTCAACCCGATCGTTACTTGGGTTAGACAGAAACACAGATCATCATACTTGATGATGGTGTTGAGGATCCATTGACCTATAAACAGACAATGAATGATGAAAACAGAGATCAGTGGATCAAAGCCATGAATCTTGAAATGGAGTCAATGTACTTCAATTCAGTCCGTGAACTTGTAGATCAACCAGATGGGGTAAAACCTATTGGTTGCAAATTGATCTATAAGAGGAAACGAGACCAAACCGGTAAGGTACAGACCTTTAAAGCTCGACTTTTAGCAAAGAGTTATACCCAAAGAGAGGGGGTGGACTATGAAAAAACCGGTAAGGTACAAATTTTTAAATCGATTAGAATACTTTTGTCCATTGCCACATTTTATGATTATGAAATTTGACAAATGGATGTTAAGACAATCTTGAAGAGAGTATCTATATGGCTCAACTAGAGGGGTTCATTGAACAATATCACGAGCAAACGGTTTGTAAGCTTAAAAGATCCATTTATGGGTTAAAGCAAGCATCTCGATCTTAGAATATAAAGTTTGATATTGCAATCAAATCTTATGGCTTTAAATAGAATGTTAACGAACCTTATGTTTACAAAAGAATAGTCAACTCTACAATAGCTTTCCTAGTATTGTACGTTGACGATAACCTACTCATTGGGAATGATGTGGGATTTTTTACTGACACTAAGCATTGGCTAACAATACAATTTCAAATGAAAGATTTGGGAGAGGCTCAGTTTGTTCTTGGAATCCAAATTGTTCAGAATCGCAAGAACAAAATACTAGCATTGTCTCAGGCATCGTACATCGATAAAATGTTGGTTCGATATAAGATGCAGGACTCAAAGAAAGGATTATTACCTTTCAGGCCACGAAGTTCATTTGTCGAAGGAACAAAGTCTTAAGACACCTTAAGAAGTTGAGGATATGAGACATATTCCTTATGCATCATTAGTCGGTAGTCTAATGTATGCCATGCTATGTACCCGACCTGACATATGCTATGCTGTGGGAATTGTCAATAGGTATCAGTCCAATTCAGAATGTACTCATTTGACTACCATTAAGAATATCCTCAAGTATCTAAAGAGAACGAGAGATTATATGCTAATGTATGGCGCTAAGGATTTGATCCTTACAGGGTACACTGACTCAGATTTTCAGACCGATGTAGGTTCGAAGAAATCGACATCAGGATCTTTCTTCACTCTGAACAAAGGAGCAATAATATTGAGAAGCATAAAGCAAGGTTACATTGCGGATTCCACCATGGAAGCCGATTATGTTGCTACTTGTGAATCAAAGAAAGAATCTTTATGGCTTAGGAAGTTCCTAACTAATTTGAAAGTCGTTTTAAATATGCATCTTTCCATCACTCTTTTTTGTGATAACAGTGGAGCAGTTGCAAATTCAAAAGAACCAAGAAGCCATAAGCGAGGAAAACATATTGAGCGCAAATATCATTTCATAAGGGAGACTGTGCAACGAGGAGATGTGATCGTCACAGAGATAGCTTCTGAGCACAACATTGCTGATCCATTTACAAAGCCCCTCACGGCTAAAGTGTTTGAAGGGCACCTAGTGAGTCTAGGACTACGAGTTATGTAATCTAGGGCAAATGAGAGAAAATGCATGAGTATGTGATGCCCTAGTTTATTGTATTTATGTCTTTCTCTCTACTCAACGTTATAAAACCTCACTAGAGTTTTAGTCCAAGTGGGAGTTTGTTAGGTTTTATGTCCTAAAACTCATAGTTTGTAAACAAAAACATATTTTATTTTCAATAACGCTATTATTGATGTTTATTCAGTAAAGATTGTTATTGAATAAAGTGAATTTTACGATTATTAATCTAAATCCAATAAACTAAGAACACTCTGACTATAGTATTATTACTTGAACTATATGTAGAGACATAAGAGTTGATCAAGTTCAAGTATATAGTCAAAATGATCTATAGTATAAGGATAAGGCTGAGTACCTTATTCTGGGGACACTATGGATGCGGCCCACTTTTGTATATGATATAAACAACGTGATCACTAAAATTATACATGTGGAAACATGTGAGTGGGGGCGTCCTATGCAATGAGTATTACATAAAATCGGACCATGAAGAAAATCACTCTTATTTTTTAATGTCGTTTACTGTAGAGACTGATTTTCTTTTCATTCGATGACTTAGGTAACTCGATCTTAATCCTGAGCTAACCATGAACTCTTGTTCATTCAGAATTAACCTTAGATTTGCATGGGTGAGAGTGGCTCGAGTTCGCCTAATCAATAGGCCTCCCATTTCAGGGGTAAGACTGGGTGAATGGCTGGGGACGTGGGGTGTAAGATGGAATTCACTCCTACCAACTTTTAGGGATATAAGAGATGTAGTTCCCTTGAGTATTGACTCCAGGTCTTGAACAAGGGGCCCCACCCTCTCATTGGCTTTAGAGGGATTCGGTTTATTGGTTGGACCACAAACCAATTGTTCATTAGAGGATCAGTGGAACATAAGGAACAAGAAGTAACTTCAGGGGTAAAATGATAAATTGACTCAGCTCTAGTTACGAACAACTTGTGAAGGATCGACTTACTAATCATGGTTATATCAAATGAACAGAAATATATCTATAGTGAGGGGAGTGCGACTACTAGGCTACAGTGGAGGGTCCTAGTAGTTAACGAATGTTGGTTAACAAGGTTAATGAGTTTAATCGGTTAATCTTAGATCGTTAGAGCCTATGATCTATAGGTTCATTAGGTCTCTCTGCTAGCTCATATCGGACTAAACCATAGAACAGTGTGACGAGTGAGTTCGAAGTGTTCAAATTCAAATTAGGGAATATGCGCTACATATATACGATTTATTTTACCGCATTTTTATTTTATTTACGAATGAAACAAAAAAAAGAGAATCGAAGATATTTAAATAAGATTTAAATATTTTAATCAAATATGTGTCCGAATTGATTGAGATTGGTATTTGAATTATTGTTAAATATTAATTATGTAGTTTAATTAATCATTTAATATCACTTTAATTTGAAATTAATTATTCAAATTAATTATTGAAATAAAAGGAAGAAAGTCAAAATGTTGACGTTACTTAATAGAAAAATCCATGTTTGAGTTAATGAAATTTTGAGGTGTCAAAATTTAGTTTAACCAAACTTGCATGTTTGGCAAATAAACCCCACAAATTTGAGTGGAATTTTGAGTGTTCAAATTTGGTTAACTCAAATTGCATGCTTGCCACATAATCTAACACATTTGAGTGGAATTTTGAGTATCAATTTTGGTGATCTCAAATTTACATGAACATGCAAATATGACTCTACGGAACTTCTTCCTTGGAAAAACCTCGAGAAAAACTCTCACAACTCTCTTTCATATATACTAAATCCCTTCCAAGTTTAGTCACTCATCGGATTCCACAATCCCGTTCTAAAGCGGGAGAATAGTGGAGAGGACACTAGTGAGGAAACCGGTTCGTGAGGAAAAAGGAATTTGAACTACAAAAGGTTAGTACTCAAACTTCTTGAGTTTTAATACTTATGAATATGCTAGTTATTTACTATAATTGATGTTCTAAGAGTGCCTAAGATCCAAATTGCTTCCCCATGTGTTATATTAACACCATCACTTATCGAGTTGACCAAGGCTCACAAGGTTAGCCTTAAGCCTCGGGATGAAGTAGACGCTGGTTAGTTTGCGTTCCTTGCCTCCCTTGCCGACGAACAGGATGGTGTCGCGCCCTTCGATCTCGACGACGGAGCCGTCGCCAAACTTCACTGTCCTGCGAATCCCCAAGTCAAGCTCGGAGAATGCCGACCTGGCCCCGGTCATATTGTTTGTTCCTCCTGTGTCGAGGACCTATCGTCATTGCTCCTACTGCTCGCTTATTTCACCGATTTGAGCGAACACTCGCTCCTCCTTCAGCTGAATTGGCTCTCCAGTCGGTGCCTTTGTCACACCCAGCTGGAGCTCTTCCTCGAGTTCGACACTCATCAAAGTGGTTATGCCAACGTCGATTACCTCTATAGATTTTGAATTAGAATTGAGGACGTCGAATAAGACCAATGCACTCACCATGAAAAGAGCTGGCTCTTCCTCCTTGGATTGGGTCACATGGACCTTCTCCTTGTTCTTGAGCTTGTTGTAGCAATTCTTGCTCAGGTGGCCCTTCTTCCCGCAGTTCCAGCACTGGATTTGCTCACTATCGTTCGACTCCTTTTGATCCCCTTCTTTCCTGCGTGCGTCCGCGAGATTTCCACTGCTTCTTGCCGCCTTTACCACCGGTGGACCCGTTACTCTCGCCGGTATTGTCGCAAAGCTTTAGGCGTGCAAGTCATTCCTCCTCAGTGAGGAGAAGATGACCCTACTTGTTGACAGCTGAAGCGACATTCTTCTTCCTCAGCTCGACGTTGCGCAGTCTTTCGGTCATCTCTTCCATCGTTACTCAATCGAAGAGTTTGGTATAACGCTCACTCTATAGAGGTATCAAGTTGGCTTAAGGGCTCATCATGTTATCATTTTTTCTCTGATTAACCTCCTATAATCGATATGAACCCTATTAAAAAACAAGTCTAGAAACCTCATTAAATATCTAATTCATGAAAATTACTTAAGCTATAAGAACTTAGTGAGCCCAACAACATCACTTTAACTCACACAACTATGTCGAACTCAGAGAAAACCTTTTAACCTTGCCTTCTTGGATCATATGCTTGAGGCTTGTGTCTACAAGAATGCATGTTTTTTTTTTTTTTAATAATTATCTAGATCAGCTCTTAATGTTCAATATATCGTCGCGTGGGCCCATTCTTTCCTTTTAATGACTAGAGCTATTGCATTCTAAAACAAATGTTAAGGAGTGTGAAGTCGTGACTTAGTAGCTCATGTGCCTATGTCTCAGTCTACCTCAACTCTACTAAGTTGTCCTAACCCTAATCTAAAAAAGTTCAAGTAGATTCAAGGCTCAGATCTCGTGTTGATATTAATGTTAGAATAACTTAGATATAACACTCAACCTTAATTCAAACCTTTTAATTTCTTCAAGGTGACTCGGTTTCTTCCTTTAACTAAATCATGACTTCGATTAGTGTTTATATATTACTTTATATTTTAAGTCACTTACTCCAAATCTTGCTAAAGTATCCAATCATTGACCACTTTACTCATACAACCTCTTAATATTTCCTTCTACGATCTTGGTGCATAAACATCTCGATGAAGAGTGTTACTTCCTCAAATTTCTTTGTAACACTGAGAGAGACTTATTAAAACTCTCTTCAAAGACTGATATTGCATACGCATAATAAATGTTCTTAAGAGGTAATCTAATTCTAGTCATCTATTGGTTGATCCGAATTTTATATAAGAAGGTGTTAATATTTTTGGTTAAAGGGTTCTTGATTCAACAAAAGCTTGTATCATTGGGTTGAGGATTAGAGTTGTCTTATCCCCTTTCTTGGATTTCTTCTAAATCTGAAAGCTATAGTCCACAATTTTCTTCCAAACTGGTTTAAAGAAACCTTCTAAATAAAATTAACAGCAAGTACGGTAAAAAAATCGAGTACAAAAAAAGTGCACCTAACCTATGTACCCAATCGTCACTTCTCATCCATTCCATTGGATTTTTGAACCTCAAAGAAACATTTTCATAGAAGAGCTCAAAGACAAATAAGTTCTGGAGAGTGTTTAATTTAAGAAATTCATTTTTGGGTAAGAATTGGGGTAAGTTTCAATTTTCTTCCTATAACCCATCTCATCCAAAATTGATGATTCCTTTAACTTTAGGGGACTAAGATAGACAATGTTCATGAAGGAGTCATAGCCTAAGGATGTAAGGATCTAGCTGCTCAAGAAATCTCATTTTCGCGTTATGGGTTAAGTTGCTGACCGAGGGAAGAAATCTAAAATTAAGGCCTCACACAAAAATTTGTCCCTCCAAAATGAATTTTTATGCTCGAGGAAAGTATAAGGAAGGACTTTTGTGAAGAAATCTTGGCCTAGAAGTACCTTAATTGTTTCAACAAATTAGAAAATTAGGTGGGTTTACTCCATGCGCAGAACCCTATTTTTATCTAACTTCGACCCGTTATAACTCAAGCTACACTACACTTAATGGTAAGAAGTTAGTCTCTAGATCTACCTTGAAATTATATCTTTAAGTTTCATAAAATTGAGGTGAGAAATGCTAAAAAAAAAAGCTAAGATGATTTATTTTCAAACAACGACACAACGGTTCACATCAATCTTCTTTCTTTCAAAGGAAGAAGACCATGGCGTGGGCAATTCAACTGAACCGGCCACGCAAGCCTAAAACCCAATAATCCCTTAGTTTTTTTTTCTAAATTTTAACACCCTTCCTTACTCATTCATTTATAACAAAATTTATGGTTCTTGAAAATAGACATTCTAAAGAGTTTGTCAAAGAAAATTTGGAGTCATTCAAGTATCGAAAGCTTAATATCGAGGTCCTGAACACCAATAATGAGGTATAGAACCATCTAGAACTTTTCTTAAGAAATACTTAGAATCGTTGATTTTTAGTATGAACCTTAAGTTAAGTATGGATTAAGAGAATATGAAAGAAAAATACTAAGAACCATAAGTTAAGTTCATAGCGTTTTTCGTGAGAAAGAAGTCAAAAAAAAAATTCACTAAATGAAGAATGCTGCCCATAAAAGTTTAAGGCTGAAAGGTGAAGATAATATGACATGTCGAGGGAAATTGGATAAAGATAATTGGCTAAACCAAGAAATGATGCAAATGACCAAAATGCCCCCATGAAGGTTGAGTTTAAGACTTAATGACCTCCAAATAACATGAAATTTTGTACTGACCTCAAGAATTATGTAAAGTTTCAAAATTTTGTATTGACCTCAAGAATTATGTAAAGTTTCAAAATAGTTGGAACACATTTATAATTTATAGATAAAATTACTAAAATGCCTTTGGGTTACCTTTAGATATTTCAATGTCCACCTACCCTCCAAATAACTTAAGACTTTAATAAAATTTTATGCATGAGAACATAAAGATGTATATATTGGGGTTTAAGTTACTTAGATCAAGTTTAGAATTAAAATCAAATTAGGGCAAAAGTTAAGACTTAAAAGAAATAATCCTTTTGACCCTAACCAAGATCCAAGTTTTTCTAGAATTTTTAAGAAATATGATATGACCTCATGTATGACCCATGCATGTTATTATGATAAGTTCTTAATGTATGAGATTTGAGTAGGCCATAAGAAAGTATTTTATGACTTAAGCCTCTAGAATTAAGAACCTAAGAATCCATGAAACTAATGTAATGTTTTAAGGATAAAAACCAAGGAAAAGACAAACACAAGCCGTGTATGAATTAAGAATAGAAGAATACTTGGTATCTCTCAAGAATAAATGATCAAGGTCCTCATGTCCTATGATTCGATACATTCATGACTCATATTACATCATTTGAAACATAACAAATTTTGGATGTAGGTTTGCAGATTGTCGTGCTTGGAAGGTAAAAAGTATTGGATGTAGGTTTCAAACTACATCTCTCAGAACGTATGAAACTTTGAGTAGGTATTCAGACTATAGTCCTTAGAACATATGAAGCCTTCAACGTAGGTATTCAGACTACACCGCTCAGAACATATGAAGCCTTTGGTGTAGTTTTTCATACTAAGTCACTTGAAACGTAAAAATTTTTGTATTTAGGTTTCAGACTACACTGCTTTGATTATAAGAAGCCTTGGGTGTAGGTTTCAGGTTGTATTGCAGGGAATGCATAAAGCCATGGATGTTGATTATAAGAAGCCTTGGGTGTAGGTTTCAGGTTGTATTGCAGGGAATGCATAAAGCCATGGATGCAGGTTCAGACTATGTTGCTTGGAACACAAGAAACCTTGGACGTAAGTAGAAACTGTGTCCCTTGGAACGAATGAAGCCTTAGATATAGATTGTCGCATTCTTTACGCATACTTTAAATATTAGAGGAAATGTCTTATGCAACAGAAGAAGAACTAAGGAAGGAACTTAGAACAAGACTAAGCACCAGACAAGAATAAAAATTGGAATACAGATCAAGACCCAAGTTTTTCGGACTTAAAACTGTGAACCTTAGAACTAAAGTTTTTAGATCAAAATACAAGTTTAGACCTCATATCTCAGAGCCAAGTTGAGCCTTCAACTGTGAGTTGTTATAGCCTCTTAAATTTTGGGTTTCTAAATCTCGGATTTCTTACAAATTTGAGAGCCATAGTCAACCATTTTTCTTCCAACTTACTTCTACACCTTCTAAATGAGATTATCCACACATTTGGTGATGAAATAAAGTGTTGAAGGTGCCTCAAACACACCTTCCAAATTTTGTCCACCATTAAAGGAAGAAGGTTGAAGCTCGAACATTAAATCTGAGCCTACACGCAAGTTTGTCAAGAGAAACATATCTTGTTTGATTTTTGCAGCTCCAAGGAGTATTTCCATAGAAGACCACAAAGGTTAACAAGACTCAGACCAATTGAAGAAAATTATTTTGTGAAAAATTGGGGGGTAAGGATCGAAATCTTACATACAATCCATTTTCTTAAAAATTGAGTCTTTCTTTAGCTTTATTAGATTAAGTTGAGTACTTTTGATAAAGAAATCGAGAGTTAATACATCCTAGATCAGGTTGCCTAAGGAAACAAAATTCTGCTTTCTTAAATAAGTTGAAGACAGATGATTAAATTCCAAAATTAAGACCATGCCATTTAAGACATTGCTCCAAAACAAATTTTTTAGCTTGACAAATATAAGGAAGAAATTGGTTTGAATTCAATGAGAAGTTATAAAAGTTTACTTTCATATTTATATCTATAGACCATAAACAAACATGGAAAAGGTCCCTTGAGTTATTGGATTCAAAGTCCAATGTCCTAACCACTAGACCATGAGACCACAAATATCTATAAGTCTTGTCTCTATGAACTTTAAAAAATAATAGATCTCTAAATTTTGAAAATGATTTATGTGTCTTTGTTTTCAGCTTTGTATTTGATAGAGTTTCAACACTTAGATATGATATATGAGTGTATAACACGAGCTACAATACACTTAATGGTAAAATAGGACATGTAAATAAAATATAGATAGTCAAGACTGAGATATGGTATCTATCCGTCATTATCTCGTATTTTGCATTACTACCTACAATTTCGAATAAGAAAGGAGAATTAATAAGAGAAGATAAACATGAACATAGTTTAGAAAAAAACTTGGGTCATTTAAAGAATTGAACTCGAGACCTCTCACACCCAAAGCAAGAATCATACCACCAGATAAAATATCCACTTATGATAAAAAAAATTTATTGAATATATTATTCTTTCATTCATTTATTTGATTTGGATATTAATAAAATCCATGTGCAAGAGTATTATAATCCTATCTTTTAGTTTTGACCATATGCAACTAAAATTATTTATACGAGTAGGTGTAATAACAATTATATAATGTTAAGATTTGGATAGACAAATTCAATTGATTAAAATCTATATTCTTTTAGTACCTAAGTAGTTACCCCCTACCAATACATTCACTCCTTATAGTCCTATATGTTCGATTTTTTTTTTATTTTTGTTTTTTTAAGGTGGGGTAGAAATATATTGAGAAAGTGGATGGATGTTGTATGCTAGATTTGTGAAAGCTATTAGGTACTAATTTATGTTATCCAATCACGAAAAAATTATGTTTTTTATTAAAATAAATCTCATCCGGTCACTTATAACAATAAGAAGGGATAAGATCAGATATTTATTAATATATTTCCTATTTATTAAATGCATTACTCATCAATAAAAATGGGTAGAGTAGCTTCTAGGAAAAAAAATAATTAAATGCAAATGCAAAACAGTTGATGCTATTTCCAAGTTAGCATATAAGCTAATGGTAGTCGATGTAGTGTCTGCAAAACTTCCACTTTCTTTTCAAATCGAGTTTGAAACCATTGAATTAGGCATGAGGTTTGTTAGGGATGTGCTACTTGATAGTTTGTTTGATTGGCCTACCCAATGGCTCTGTCCTATAGGAGGGCGTTGATCATTCCATGGAAGCATGTAGAAGGTTGTGGGTTTGACTCCCACTATGATCGACTAAAATGTTAGACCTTCATTTGGAGAACACATATCCTCGCTAAAGTCTCTTTATGCATTCATAAAAACGGTAAATTGACCCAGCTCTAGTTACGAACAACCTGTGAATGATCGACTTAATAATCATGGTTATATCAAATGGACAAAAATATATCTATAGTGAGGGGAGTGCAACTACTAGGCAATAGTGGTATGCCCTAGTAGTTAACGAATGTTTGTTAACAAGGTTAATTAATTTAACTGGTTAATCTTGGATCGTTGGAGCCCATGATCTATAGGTCCATTAGGTCCCTCTACTAGCTCATATCGGACTAAACGATAAAACAGTGTGACGAGTAAGTTCGAAGTGTTCGAATTCAAATTAGGGAGAATGCGCTACATATATACGATATATTTAACCGCATTTTTGTTTTATTTACGAATTCAACAAAAAGAGAGAATCTGAGATATTTAAATAAGATTTAAATATCTTAATCAAATATGTGTAAGTCAAAAGGTTGATTTAATGAAAAAATCCATGTTAGTGGAATTTTGAGGTGTCAAAATTTGGTTTAACCAAACTTGCATGCTTGCCAAATAAACCCCACAAATTTGAGTGGAATTTTGAGCGTTAAAATTTGGTTAACTCAAACATGCATGCTTGCCACATAATCCCAAACATTTGAATCTAATTTTGAGTGTCAAAATTTGGTGATCTCAAATTTGCATGAACATGCAAACATGACTCTATAAATAGAGTGATCATAATACATGAAAGGGTTCTTCTTGGTGAAAAACCTTGAGAAAAACCTCTTAGAAACACTCTCTTCATATATACAAAATCCCTCCCAAGTTTAGTCACTCACCGGATTCCACAATCACATTCTAAGGCCGGAGGATAGTGGAGAAGACACTAGTGGTGGTTCGAAACTGGTTCGTGAGGAAAAAGGAATTTGAACTACAAAAGGTTAGTACTCAAACTCCTTGAGTTTTAATACTTATGAACATGCTAGTTATTTACTATAATTGATGTTCTAAGAGTGCCTAAGATCCAAATTGCTTCCCTATGTGTTATATTAACACCATCACAAACATCATTTTCCCAAGTTATATCATTTTCACTAGTAAGTAACAAATTTTAGCGGCCAATATTAAGATTAAAGAGCTTGACGTACTACTGAAAATAATAATGAAAACATTCAAAGATGTTAAGACTATTCGATCAATTCTAAAATAAATAAAAAAAAATAGGGATTGGAATTTCTAATTTTTATAACATTATATCATAATATAGAACAAAACTTGTAAATCATTTGGTGTCGTGGTGTAGTTGGTTATCACGTTAGTCTAACACTATAACGAATCAAAATTTTAAAAAAATATTACATGACACACATGAAAGTCGTGTTCCCCCAACCCCTCACAATGCTCCCTCGACCTTCAACCATCGCCACACCAACGTCAACAATCACTCTAAGACACTCAGACCACCTGCAACGAAGAAAAGAGTGAGAAACTGAGAGAGAGAGGGAATTATCGAGAACACCGACAAGTTCTAAAAATTAAACCCACGACCTCAAACCGTCTAGGACATGTTCCACGCTGTATTTTTGTCATCGTCGTCATGAAAAAGGAGATCAAAATTAAGTTTCAAAAATATCGTAGATCCGTCATTATAGGTGGCTACAAGCCACGAAAATTCATGGAAGGGAAGAGGAGAGGTCCATAGAGAGATAGGGAGAGAAAATGGTATAGAAAAGGCGTCAGAAAAGTCGCGGAAAAGAGAGAGAAAATTGTGCAAGGAGTCGAGCAAAGAAGAAAAGGTTCGTCGGATCTAGGTCGGACTTGATCCAAACTCGATGCCCAGCAGGTAAGCCTACGATCCAAAATTCGTTGGCCTAACAGATAGAGGCTGGTCAAGCCTGCGACCCACGTACAATCCGCGCTTGCTCTATAACCCAAAACAAACCTATAAACTCGAGGCCTAATCCTAATTCGACCCAAAACCAAATAATAAACCTAGTAGCCCAAACTCGCAGGAATACTCACCACTCTACAATGACGACTTTGGAAAATATAATATTTGATAACACATCAGCTTTTATCAATCGCCGTTACAAAAAGTAAACCAATTTTGAATGCGACTAAAATTGTCAAAACAAGATTAAACTTGTTGTTGTTCGGGATCAAACTCATGTCACTCGAGTGACAAGCAGTAATTCTCGCCCTTGTATTAAACCGACCTCTACAACATAATAACTCGAGTGACAAGCGAAAATACTCACCACTATACCACTACAACGACCTCTGAAACATATTATATGTTCACATACAAGATTTCATAAACTAAAAACAATGACCTCTGAAAACATATTATATGTTAACATACAAGATTTCATAAACAATTTTTTAGCCGACTTTCTCTTCAAACACTACCGGGCAATACAGGTTCACCGCAATCCAATTTCGTGTCCCGTTCAAACTACGGAAAGAAAACAACTAAAATCGCCAATGTCGGGGATCGAACCGGAGTTCACCTACGTGACAGGCAGGAATATGCACCACTATACTACAACGACTCATAAAAAATAAATTATTTCTTAATGCTCCATATTTTACCAATCGTCTTTAGAAATAGCGATCCATTGTCAATGCACTAGATTTTATCAATCGAAGATTCGGAACAAGTAATCCAAATTCAAATCCGGTGAAAATTGTCAAAAGAAAATTAAACTTATTATTGTCGGGGTTTAAACTCAAGTCTCTCGAGTGACAAGCGGGAATACTCACTACTATACTACATCGACCTCTGAAAAATATATTATTTGTAAATACACGAGAGAAAAAGGAATCCAATCCCGAATTTCAAATTCAAAAGAAAATTAAAAACAGTCTGCTGCAGCGGATCAAACTCGCAGGAATACTCACCACTCTACAACGACGACTTTGGAAAATATAATACTTGTTAACACATCAGATTTTATCCATCGCCGTTAAAAAAAGTAATCCAATTTTGAATCCGACTAAAATTGTCAAAATAAGATTAAACTTGTTATTGTTCTGGATCAAACTCATGTCACTCGAGTGACAAGCAGTAATGCTCGCCCTTGTATTACAACGACCTCTAGAACATAATAACTCGAGTGACAAGTGGAAATACTCACCATTGTACCACTACAACGACGTCTAAAAACATATTATATGTTAACACACAAGATTTCATAAACAATGTTTTAGCCGACTTTCTTTTCAAAATACCGTTAATGGGGGTCGAACCCAAACTACCGGCATGACTTGTTATTGTTCTAGATCAAACTCATGTCACTCGAGTGACAAGCAGTAATGCTCGCCCTTGTATTACAACGACCTCTAGAACATAATAACTCGAGTGACAAGCGGAAATACTCACCACTTTACCACTACCTCTAAAAACATATTATATGTTAACACACCGTCGGCATGACAGGTTCACCGCTGTCCAATTTTGATTTCCGTTCAAACTACAGAAAGATCACCAGCATGACAGGCAAGGATACTCACCACTATACTACAACGACTCATAAAAAATAAATTATTTCTTAACGCTCCAGATTTTACCAATCGTCTTTAGAAATAGCAATCCATTGTCAACGCACTAGATTTTATCAATTGAAGAATCGAAACAGGTAATCCAATTTCAAATCCGGTGAAAATTGTCAAAAGAAAATTAAACTTATTATTGTCGGGGTTCAAACTCAAGTCTCTCGAGTGACAAACGGGAATACTCACTACTGTATTACATCGACCTCTGAAAAATAAATTATTTGTAAACACACGAGAGAAAAATGAATCCAATCCCGAATTTCAAATTCAAAAGAAAATTAAAAACAGTCTGTTGCGGCGGATCAAACTCGAAGGAATACTCACCACTCTACTACGACGACTTTGGAAAATATAATATTTGTTAACACATTAGATTTTATCAATCGCCGTTACAAAAAGTAACCGAATTTTGAATGCGACTAAAATTGTCAAAACAAGATTAAACATTTTATTGTTCTGGATCAAACTCATGTCACTCGACCTTTGGAACATAATAACTCGAGTGACAAGTGGAAGTACTCACCACTGTACCAATACAACGGCCTCTGGAGCATTATAACTCGAGTGACAAGCGGAAGAAATACTCACCACTGAAAACATATTATATGTTAACACACAAGATTTCATAAACAACTGTTTAGCCGACTTTCTTTTCAAACTACCGTTGTTGGGGATCGATCCCAAACTCCCGGGCATTACAGGTTCACCGTTGTCCAATTTCGAGTTCCGTTAAAACTACGGAAAGAAAAACACTAAAATAAATTGCTGTTGTTAGGGATCGAACCCAAGTCACTTGCGTGACAGGCAGGAATACTCACCACTATACTACAATGACTCATAATAAATAAATTATTTTTGAACGCTTCAGATTTTACCAATCGTCTTTAGAAATAGCGATCCATTGTCAACACTCTAAATTTTATCCAACGAAGATTCTAAACAAGTAATCCAATTTCTAATGCAGTGAAAATTGTCAAAAGAAATTTAAACTTATTATTGTCAGGGCTCAAACTCAGGTCTCTCGAGTGACGAGCAGGAATATTCACTACTGTATTACATCGACCTCTGAAAAATATATTATTTGTTAACAGACGAGAGAAAAAGAAATCAAATCCCGAATTTCGTTGTTGGGAAACAAACCAAAATCAACGGGTTCACCACTACCGAATTTCGAATTCAAAAGAAAATTTAATAATCGTAACTGCAGAGGATCAAACTCGCGGGAATAATCACCACTCTACAACGACGACTTTCGAAAAATATAATATTTGTTAACACACCATATTTTATCAATCACCGTTACCATAAGTAATCAAATTTTGAATCCAACTTAAATTGTCAAAACAAGATTACACTTGTTATTATTCGGGATCAAACTCAGGTCACTCGAGTGACAAGCAAGAAAGCTCGCCCTTGTATTACCACAACCTCTGGAAACATATTCTTTGTTAACACCCCACCAAAGATTTCATAAACAATTTTTTAGCCGACTTTGTATTCAAACTACCATTGTTGGGAATCGAACCCAAACTACTGGCATGACAGGTTACACCCAAGATTATGATTTTCTAAACCATTTTTTAGCCAACTTTCTTTTCAAACTAACATTTTTGGGGATAGAACCCAAACTAGCCGGATGACAAGTTCACCGTTATCCAATTTAAAGTTCCGTTAAAACTACGGAAAGAAAACAACTAAAATCGCCGTTGCTGGGAATCAAACCCAAGTCACGATCATGACAGGGAGGAATATTCACCACAATATTACAACGACTCATAAAAAATAAAGTATTTTTTTACGCTCTAGATTTTACGAATCATCTTTAGAAAAAGTGATCCATTGTCAACGCTCTAGATTTTATCAATCGAACATTCGGAACAAGTAATCCAATTTCAAATCTGGTGAAAATTTTCAAAAGAAAATTAAACTTATTATTGTCTAGGTTCAAACTCAAGTTTCTCGAGTGACAAGTGGGAATACTCACTACTGTATTACATCGACCTCTGAAAAATACATTAATTGTTGACAAACGAGGGAAAAAGGAATCCAATCCCAAATTTCGTTGTTGGGGAACAAACCCAAATCAACCTGTTCACCACTACCGAATTTAAAATTCAAAAGAAAATTAAAAATCGTAATTGCAGAGGATCAAACTCGGGGGAATAATCACCACTCTACAACGACGTCTTTCGAAAAATATAATATTTGTTAACACACCATATTTTATTAATCGTCGTTACAAAAAGTATTCCATATTTGAATCCGACTTGTACTACAGGAATGCTCGCTCTTGTACAAGCAGGAATGCTAGCCCTTGTACTACAACGACCTCTGGAACATAATAACTCGAATGACAAGCGGAAATACTCTCCATTGAATCACTAAAACGACTCATAAAAAAGAAATTATTTGTTAACGCTCCAGATTTTACCAATCGTCTTTAGAAAAAGTGATCCATTGTCAACGCTCTAGATTTTATCAATCGAAGATTCGGAAGAAGTAATCCAATTTCAAATGCGGTGCAAATTTTCAAAAGAAAATTAAGTTTATTATTGTCGGGGTTCAAACTAAGGTCTCTCGAGTGACAAGCGGGAATACTCACTACTGTATTACATCGACCTCTGAAAAATATATTATTTGTTAACACACGAGAGAAAAAGGAATCCAATCCCGAATTTCGTTGTTGGGAAACCAACCCAAATCATCCGGTTCACCACTACCGAATTTGGACTTCAAAAGAAAATTAAAAATCGTCGCTGCGAGGGATCAAACTGGTGGGAGTACTCACCACTCTCCAACGACGACTTTCAAAAAATATAATCTTTGTTAACAAACAAGATTTTATCCATCGCGTTACAAAAAGTAATTCAATTTTGAATCCGACTAAAATTGTAAAAACAAGATTAAACTTGTTATTGTTCGGGATCAAACTTGGGTCAGTGAGTGACAAGCAGAAATGCTCGCCCTTGTATTTCAACGACCTCTAGAACATAATAACTCAATTTACAAGCGGAAATACTCTCCATTGTATCACTAAAACGACTCATAAAAAATAAATTATTTGTTAACGCTCCAGATTTTACCAATCGTCTTTAGAAAAAGTGATCCATTGTCAACGCACTAGATTTTATCAATCGAAGATTCGGAACAAGTAATCCAATTTCAAATGCGGTGCCAAATTTCAAAAGAAAATTAAGCTTATTATTGTCGGGGTTCAAACTCAGGTCTCTCGAGTGACAAGCGGGAATACTCATTACTATATTACATCGACCTCTGAAAAATATATTATTTGTTAACACACGAGAGAAAAAGGAATCCAATCCTAAATTCCGTGGTTGGGAAACAAGCCCAAATCATCCGGTTCACCACAACCGAATTTCGAATTCAAAAGAAAATTAAAAATCGTCACTGGGGAGGATCAAACTCGTGGGAGTACTCACCACTTTACAACGACGACTTTCGAAAAATATAATATTTGTTAACACATCAGATTTTATCCATCGCCGTTACAATAAGTAATTCAATTTTGAATCCGACTAAAATTCTAAAAACAAGATTAAACTTGTTATTGTTCGGGATCAAACTTGGGTCAATGAGTGACAAGCGGGAATGCTCGCCCTTGTACTACAACGACCTCTGGAACATAATAACTCAATTTAAAAGCGGAAATACTCTCCATTGTATCACTAAAACGACTCATAAAAAATAAATTATTTGTTAACGCTCCAGATTTTACCAATCGTCTTTAGAAAAAGTGATCCATTGTCAACGATCTAGATTTTATCAATCGAAGATTCGGAATAAGTAATCCAATTTCAAATGCGGTGCAAATTTTCAAAAGAAAATTAAGTTTATTATTGTTGGGGTTCAAACTGAGGTCTCTCGAGTGACAAGCGGGAAGACTCACTACTATATTACATCGACCTCTGAAAAATGAATTATTTGTTAACACACGAGAGAAAAAGGAATCCAATCCTGAATTTCGTTGTTGGGAAACAAACCCAAATAATCCGGTTCACCACCACAGAATTTCGAATTCAAAAGAAAATTAAAAATCGTCGCTGCGGGGGATCAAACCGGTGGGAGTACTCACCACTCTACAACGATGACTTTCGAAAAATATAATATTTGTTAACAAACCAGATTTTATCCATCGCCGTTACAAAAAGTAATTCAATTTTGAATCCGACTAAAATTGTAAAAACAAGATTAAACTTGTTATTGTTCGGGATCAAACTTGGGTCATTGAGTGACAAGCAGGAATGCTCGCCCTTGTTCTACAACGACCTCTGGAACATAATAACTCGAATGACAAGCGGAAATACTCTCCATTGTATCACTAAAACGACTCATAAAAAATAAATTATTTGTTAACGCTCCAGATTTTACCAATCGTCTTTAGAAAAAGTGATCCATTGTCAACGCTCTAGATTTTATCAATCGAAGATTCGGAATAAGTAATCCAATTTCAAATGCGGTGCAAATTTTCAAAAGAAAATTAAGCTTATTATTGTCGGGGTTCAAACTCAGGTCTCTCGAGTGACAAGCGGAAATACTCACTACTGTATTACATCGACCTCTGAAAAATATATTATTTGTTAACACACGAGAGAAAAAGGAATCCAATCCCGAATTTCGTTGTTGGGAAACAAACCCAAATCATCCGGTTCACCACTACCGAATTTCGAATTCAAAAGAAAATTAAAAAATCGTCGCTGCGGGGGATCAAACTCGTGGGAGTACTCACCACTCTACAACGACGACTTTCGAAAAATATAATATTTGTTAACAAACCAGATTTTATCCATCGCCGTTACAAAAAGTAATTCAATTTTGAATCCGACTAAAATTGTAAAAACAAGATTAAACTTGTTATTGTTCGGGATCAAACTTGGGTCATTGAGTGACAAGCAGGAATGCTCGCCCTTGTTCTACAACGACCTCTGGAACATAATAACTCGAATGACAAGCGGAAATACTCTCCATTGTATCACTAAACTACAACGACCTCTGGAACATAATAACTCGAATGACAAGCGGAAATACTCTCCATTGTATCACTAAAACGACTCATAAAAAAGAAATTATTTGTTAACGCTTCAGATTTTACCAATCGTCTTTAGAAAAAGTGATCCATTGTCAACGCTCCAGATTTTATCAACCGAAAATTCGGGACAAGTAATCCAATTTCAAATGCGGTGCAAATTTTCAAAAGAAAATTAAGCCTATTATTGTCGGGGTTTAAACTCAGGTCTCTGGAGTGACAAGCGGAAATACTCACTACTGTATTACATCGACCTCTGAAAAATATATTATTTATTAACGCACGAGAGAAAAAGGAATCCAATCCCGAATTTCGTTGTTGGGAAACAAACCCAAATCATCCGGTTCACCACTACCGAATTTCGAATTCAAAAGAAAATTAAAAAATCGTCGCTGCGGGGGATCAAACTCGTGGGAGTACTCACAACTCTACAACGACGACTTTCGAAAAATATAATATTTGTTAACAAACCAGATTTTATCCATCACCGTTACAAAAAGTATTTCAATTTTGAATCCGACTAAAATTGTAAAAACAAGATTAAACTTGTTATTGTTCGGGATCAAACTTTGGTCACTGAGTGACAAGAAGGAATTCTCGCCCTTGTATTACAACAACTTCTACAACATAATAACTCGAATGACAAGCGGAAATACTCTCCATTGTATCACTAAAAGAAGTCATAAAAAAGAAACTATTTGTTCACGCAACAGATTTTACCAATCGTCTTTAGAAAAGGTGATCCATTGTCAACGCTTTAGATTTTATCAATCGAAGATTCGGGACAAGTAATCAAATTTTAAATGCGGTGCAAATTTTCAAAAGAAAATTAAAAATCGTCGCTGCGTGGGATCAAACTCGTGGGAGTACTCACCACTCTACAACGACGACATTCGAAAAATATAATATTTTTAACAAACCATATTTTATCCATCGCCGTTACAAAAAGTAATTCAATTTGGTATTCGACTAAAATTCCAAAAATAAGATTAAACTTGTTTTTGTTCGGGATCATACTTGGGTCACAGAGTTACAAGCTGGAATGCTCGCCCTTGTATTACAACGACCTCTGGAACATAACAACTCGAATGACAAGCGGAAATACTCCCAGTTTACCACTAAAACGACTCATAAAAAATAAATTATTTGTTACCGCTCTAGATTTTACCAATCGTCTTTAGAAAAAGTGATCCATTGTCAACGCTCTAGATTTTATCAATCGAAGATTCGGGACAAGTAATCCAATTTCAAATGCGGTGCAAATTTTTAAAAGAAAATTAAGCTTATTAATGTCGGGGTTCAAACTCAGGTCTCTCGAGTGACAAGCGGGAATACTCACTACTGTATTACATCGAACTCTGAAAAATATATTATTTGTAAACACACGGGAGAAAAAGGATTCCAATCCCGAATTTCAAATTCAAAAGAAAATTAAAAACAGTCTGCTGCGGTGGATCAAACTCGCAGGAATACTCACTACTCTACAACGACGACTTTCAACAATATAATATTTGTTAACACATCAGATTTTATCAATCGCCGTTACAAAAAGTAATCCAATTTTGAATGCGACTAAAATTGTCAAAACAAGATTAAACTTGTTGTTGTTCGGGATCAAACTCATGTCACTCGAGTGCAAGCAGGAATTCGCAGGAATACTCACCACTCTACAACGACGACTTTGGCAAATATATTATTTGTTAACACATCAGATTTTATCAATCGCCGTTACAAAAAGTAATCAAATTTTGAATGCGACTAAAATTATCATAACAAGATAAAACTTGTTGTTCGGGATCAAACTCATGTCACTCGAGTGCAAGCAGGAATGCTCGCCCTTGTATTACAACGACCTTTGGAACATAATAACTCGAGTGACAAGCGGAAATACTCACCACTGTACCACTACAACGACCTCTGAAAACATATTATATGTTAACACACAAGATTTCATAAACAATTGTTTTTTCTTTTCAAACTACCGTTTTTGGGGATCGAACCCAAACTACAGTTCACCGCTGTCCAATTTCGAGTTCCGTTAAAATTACGGAAAGAAAACAACTAAAATCGCCGTTGTCGGGGATCAAACCCGGGTCACCTACGTGACAGGCAGGAATACTCACAACTATACTACAACGACTCATAAAAAATAAATTATTTCTTAACGCTACAAATTTTACAAATCGTCTTTAGAAAAATCGATCCATTGTCAACGCTCTAGATTTTATCAATCGAAGATTCGGAACAAGTAATCCAATTTCAAATACGGTGCAAATTTTCAAAAGAAAATTAAGCTTATTATTGTCGGGGTACAAACTCAAGTCTCTCGAGTGACAAGCGGAAATACTCACCACTATACTACAACGACTCATAAAAAATAAAGTATTTCTTAACGCTCCAGATTTTACAAATCGTCTTTAGAAAAATCGATCCATTGTCAACGCTCTAGATTTTATCAATCGAAGATTCGGAACAAGTAATCCAATTTCAAATACGGTGCAAATTTTCAAAAGAAAATTAAGCTTATTATTGTCGGGGTACAAACTCAAGTCTCTCGAGTGACAAGCGGAAAAACTCACTACTGTATTATATCGACATCTGAAAAAATGTGTTATTTGTTAACACACGAGAGAAAAAGGAATCCAATCCCGAATTTCAAATTCAAAAGAAAATTAAAAATAGTCTGCTGCGGCGGATCAAACTCGCAGGAATACTCACCACTCTACAACGACAACTTTGAACAATATAATATTTGTTAACACATCAGATTTTATCAATCACCGTTACAAAAAGTAATCCAATTTTGAATGCGACTAAAATTGTCAAAACAAGATTAAACTTGTTGTTGTTAGGGATCAAACTCATGTCACTCGAGTGCAAGCAGGAATGCTCGCCCTTGTATTACAACGACCTTTGGAACATAATAACTCGAGTGGCAAGCGGAAATACTCACCACTGTACCACTACAATGACCTCTGAAAACATATTATATGTTAACACACAAGATTTCATAAACAGTTGTTTAGCCGACTTTCTTTTCAAACTACCGTTGTTGGGGTTCGATCCCAAACTACCGGCATGACAGGTTCACCGCTGTCCAATTTCGAGTTCCGTTAAAATTACGGAAAGAAAACAACTATATTCAAGATAATTACGTATTTACAAAATACCGTCTCAATTCATCCGATTTCGTCAGATCCGGGATGTGATATGGTTCCTAAGGATGAATTGGATATGGAAAGTTCCAATAAGATTTCATTCTTGAACAAAAATCCATTTATTTATTTATTTCATCTATTCCATGACCGGAACAGGAGGGGATACACGTTACACCACGATTTTGAATCAGAAGAGAGATTTCAAGAAATGGCAGATCTATTCACTCTATCAATAACCGAGCCGGATCTGGTGTATCATAAGGGATTTGCCTTTTCTATTGATTCCTACGGATTGGATCAAAAACAATTCTTGAATGAGGTATTCAACTCCAGGGATGAATCGAAAAAGAAATATTTATTGGTTCTACCTCCTATTTTTTTATGAAGAGAATGAATCTTTTTATCGAAGGATCAGAAAAAAAATGGGTCCGGACCTCCCCCGGGAATGATTTGGAAGATCCAAAACAAAAAATAGTGGTATTTGCTAGCAACAACATAATGGAGGCAGTCAATCAATATAGATTGATCCGAAATCTGATTCAAATCCAATATAACTATAATGAAATATACGATCAACCAACATTTATCAAATTTGAAAAAGGGTCAGAAGAAATGGTTCGATCCTCTTATTTTGATTTCTCGAACCGAGAGATCCATGAATCGGGATCCTAATGCATATAGATACAAATGGTCCAATGGGAGCAAGAATTTCCAGGAACATTTCATTTCTGAGCAGAAGAGCCATTTTCATTTTCAAGTAGTGTTCGCTCGATTACGTATTAATCAGTATTCGATTGATTGGTCTGAGGTTATCGATAAAAAAGATTTGTCTAAGTCACTTCGTTTCTTTTTGTCCAAGTTTCTTCTCTTTTTGTCTAACTCACTTCCTTTTTTCTTTGTGAGTTTCGGGAATATCCCCATTCATAGGTCCGAGATCCACATCTATGAATTGAAAGGTCCGAATGATCAACTCTGCAATCAGTTGTTAGAATCAATAGGTCTTCAAATCGTTCATTTGAAAAAATTGAAACTCTTCTTATTGGATGATCATGATACTTCCCAAAAATCGAAATTCTTGATCAATGGAGGAACAATATCACCATTTTTGTTCAATAAGATACCAAAGTGGATGATTGACTCATTCCATACGAGAAATAATCGCAGGAAATCCTTTGATAACACGGATTCCTATTTCTCAATGATATCCCGCGATCAAGACAATTGGCTAAATCCCGTGAAACCATTTCATAGAAGTTCATTGATATCTTCTTTTTATAAAGCAACTCGACTTCGATTCTTGAATAATCCACATCACTTCTACTTCTATTGTAACAAAAGATTCCTTTTTTATGTGGATTATGTGGAAAAGGCCCGTATCAATAATTATGATTTTACGTATGGACAATTCCTCAATATCTTGTTCATTCGCGACAAAATATTTTCTTTGTGCGGCCGTAAAAAAAACATGTTTTTTTGGAGAGAGATACTATTTCACCAATCGAGTCACAGGTATTTAACATATTCATACCTAACGATTTTCCACAAAGTGGTGACGAAAGGTATAACTTGTACAAATCTTTCCATTTTCCAATTCGATTCGATCCATTCGTTCGTCGAGCTATTTACTCGATCGCAGACATTTCTGGAACACCTCTAACAGAGGGATAAATAGTCAATTTTGAAAGAACTTATTGTCAACCTTTTTTAGATATGAATCTATCTGATTCAGAGGGGAAGAACTTGCATCAGTATCTCAATTTCAATTCAAACATGGGTTTGATTCACACTCCATGTTCTGAGAAATATTTACCATCCGAAAAGAGGAAAAAACGGAGTCTTTGTCTAAAGAAATGCCTTGAGAAAGGGCAGATGTATAGAACCTTTCAACGAGATAGTGCTTTTTCAACTCTCTCAAAATAGAATCTATTCCAAACATATATGCCATGGTTCTTTACTTCGACAGGGTACAAATATCTAAATTTTCCATTTTTAGATACTTTTTCAGACCTATTTCAACTCTCTCAAAATGGAATCTATTCCAAACATATATGCCATGGTTCTTTACTTCGACAGGTTACAAATATCTAAATTTTCCATTTTTAGATACTTTTTCAGACCTATTGGGGATACTAAGTATAAGTAGCACCCAAAAATTTGTATCCATTTTTCGTGATATTATGCATGGATCAGCTATATCATGGCGAATTCTTCCGAAAACATGGATCAGCTATATCATGGCGAATTCTTCCGAAAAAATTGTGTCTTCCAAAATTCGATCCCAAACTACCGGCATGAAAGGTTCACCGCTGTCCAATTTCGAGTTCTATTAAAATTACGAAAAGAAAACCACTAAAATCGCCGTTGCCGAGGATCGAACCCGGGTTACCTGCGTGACAGGCAGGAATACTCACCACTATACTACAACGACTCATAAAAAATAAATTATTTCTTAACGCTCCAGATTTTAATAATCGTCTTTAGAAAAAGCGATCCATTGTCAACGCTCTAGATTTTATCAATAAAAGATTCGGAACAAGTAATCCAAATTCAAATCCGGTGAAAATTGTCAAAAAAAAACTAAACTTATTATTGTCGGGGTTCAAACTCATGTCTATCGAGTGACAAGAGGGAATACTCACTACTGTATTACATCGACCTCTGAAAAATATATTATTTGTAAACACACGGGAGAAAAAGAAATCCAATCCCGAATTCCAAATTCAAAAGAAAATTAAAAACAGTCTGCTGCGACGGATCAGACTCGCAGGAATACTCACTACTCTACAACGACGACTTTCAACAATATAATATTTGTTAACACATCAGATTTTATCAATCGCCGTTACAAAAAGTAATCCAATTTTGAATGCGACTAAAATTGTCGAAGCAAGATTAAACTTGTTGTTGTTCGGGATCAAACTCATGTCACTCGAGTGCAAGCAGGAATGCTCGCCCTTGTATTACAACGACCTTTGGAACATAATAACTCGAGTGACGAGCGGAAATACTCACCACTGTACCACTACAACGACCTCTAAAAACATATTATATGTTAACACAGTGTACCACTACAACGACCTCTGAAAACATATTATATGTTAACACACAAGATTTCATAAACAATTGTTTAGCCAACTTTCTTTTCAAACTTACGATGTTGGGGTTCGATCCCAAACTACCGGCATGACAGGTTCACCGCTGTCCAATTTCGAGTTTCGTTAAAATTACGGAAAGAAAACAACTAAAATCGCCGTTGCCGGGGATCGAACCCGGGTCACCTGCGTGACAGGCAGGAATACTCATCACTATACTACAACGACTCATAAAAAATATATTATTTCGTAACGTTCCAGATTTTACCAATCGTCTTTAGAAAAAGCGGTCCATTGTCAACGCTCTAGATTTTATCAATCGAAGATTCGGAACAAGTAATCCAAATTCAAATCCGGTGAAAATTGTCAAAAAAAACTAAACTTATTATTGTCGGGGTTCAAACTCATGTCTATGGAGTGACAAGCGGGAATACTCACTACTGTATTACGTCGACCTCTGAAAAATATATTATTTATTTGTAAACACACGGGAGATAAAGGAATCCAATCCCGAATTCCAAATTCAAAAGAAAATTAAAAACAGTCTGCTGCGGCGGATCAAACTCGCAGGAATACTCACTACTCTACAACGACGACTTTCAACAATATAATATTTGTTAACACATCAGATTTTATCAATCGCCGTTACAAAAAGTAATCCAATTTTGAATGCGACTAAAATTGTCGAAGCAAGATTAAACTTGTTGTTGTTCGGGATCAAACTCATGTCACTCGAGTGCAAGCAGGAATGCTCGCCCTTGTATTACAACGACCTTCGGAACATAATAACTCGAGTGACGAGCGGAAATACTCACAACTGTACCACTACAACGACCTCTGAAAACATATTATATGTTAACACACAAGATTTCATAAACAATTGTTTAGCCAACTTTCTTTTCAAACTTCCGTTGTTGGGGTTCACATATTATATGTTAACACACAAGATTTCATAAACAATTGTTTAGCCAACTTTCTTTTCAAACTTCCGTTGTTGGGGTTCGATCCCAAACTACTGGCATGACAGGTTCACCGCTGTCCAATTTCGAGTTCCGTTAAAATTACGGAAAGAAAACAACTAAAATCGCCGTTGCCGGGGATCGAACACGGGTCACCTGCGTGACAGGCACGAATACTCACCACTATACTACAACGACTCATAAAAAATATATTATTTCGTAACGCTCCAAATTTTACCAATCGTCTTTAGAAAAAGCGGTCCATTGTCAACGCTCTAGATTTTATCAATCGAAGATTCGGAACAAGTAATCCAAATTCAAATCCGGTGAAAATTGTCAAAAGAAAACTAAACTTATTATTGTCGGGGTTCAAACTCATGTCTATGGAGTGACAAGCGGGAATACTCACTACTGTATTACGTCGACCTCTGAAAAATATATTATTTATTTGTAAACACACGGGAGAAAAAGGAATCCAATCCCGAATTCCAAATTCAAAAGAAAATTAAAAACAGTCTGCTGCGGCGGATCAAACTCGCAGGAATACTCACTACTCTACAACGACGACTTTCAACAATATAATATTTGTTAACACATCAGATTTTATCAATCGCCGTTACAAAAAGTAATCCAATTTTGAATGCGACTAAAATTGTCGAAGAAAGATTTAACTTGTTGTTCGGGATCAAACTCATGTCACTCGAGTGCAAGGAGGAATGCTCGACCTTGTATTACAACGACCTTTGGAACATAATAACTCGAGTGACAAGCGGAAATACTCACCACTGTACCACTACAACGACCTCTGAAAACATATTATATGTTAACACACAAGATTTCCTAAACAATTGTTTAGCCAACTTTCTTTTCAAACTACCGTTGTTGGGGATCGATCCCAAACTACCGGCATGACAGGTTCACAGCTGTCCAATTTCGAGTTCCGTTAAAATTACGGAAAGAAAACAACTAAAATCGCCGTTGCCGGGGATCGAACCCGGGTCACCTGCGTGACAGGCAGGAATACTCACCACTATACTACAACGACTCATAAAAAATATATTATTTCGTAACGCTCCAAATTTTACCAATCGTCTTTAGAAAAAGCGATCCATTGTCAACGCTCTAGATTTTATCAATCGAAGATTCGGAACAAGTAATCCAAATTCAAATCCGGTGAAAATTGTCAAAAGAAAATTAAACTTATTATTGTCGGGGTTCAAACTCATGTCTATGGAGTGACAAGCGGGAATACTCACTACTGTATTACATCGACCTCTGAAAAATATATTATTTATTTGTAAACACACGGGAGAAAAAGGAATCCAATCCCGAATTCCAAATTCAAAAGAAAATTAAAAACAGTCTGCTGCGGCGGATCAAACTCGCAGGAATACTCACTACTCTACAACGACGACTTTCAACAATATAATATTTGTTAACACATCAGATTTTATCAATCGCCGTTACAAAAAGTAATCCAATTTTGAATGCGACTAAAATTGTCAAAACAAGATTAAACTTGTTGTTGTTCGGGATCAAACTCATGTCACTCGAGTGCAAGCAGGAATGCTCGCCCTTGTATTACAACGACCTTTGGAACATAATAACTCGAGTGACAAGCGGAAATACTCACCACTGTACCACTACAACGACCTCTGAAAACATATTATATGTTAACACACAAGATTTCCTAAACAATTGTTTAGCCAACTTTCTTTTCAAACTTCCGTTGTTGGGGTTCGACTTTCTTTTCAAACTTCCGTTGTTGGGGTTCGATCCCAAACTACCGGCATGACAGGTTCACAGCTGTCCAATTTCGAGTTCCGTTAAAATTACGGAAAGAAAACAACTAAAATCGCCGTTGCCGGGGATCAAACCCGGGTCACCTGCGTGACAGGCAAGAATACTCACCACTATACTACAACGACTCGTAAAAAATATATTATTTCGTAACGCTCCAGATTTTACCAATCGTCTTTAGAAAAACCGGTCCATTGTCAACGCTCTAGATTTTATAAATCGAAGATTCGGAACAAGTAATCCAAATTCAAATCCGGTGAAAATTGTCAAAAGAAAACTAAACTTATTATTGTCGGGGTTCAAACTCATGTCTATGGAGTGACAAGCGGGAATACTCACTACTGTATTACGTCGACCTCTGAAAAATATATTATTTATTTGTAAACACACGGGAGATAAAGGAATCCAATCCCGAATTCCAAATTCAAAAGAAAATTAAAAACAGTCTGCTGCGGCGGATCAAACTCGCAGGAATACTCACTACTCTACAACAACGACTTTCAACAATATAATATTTGTTAACACATCAGATTTTATCAATCGCCGTTACAAAAAGTAATCCAATTTTGAATGCGACTAAAATTGTCGAAGCAAGATTAAACTTGTTGTTGTTCGGGATCAAACTCATGTCATTCGAGTGCAAGCAGGAATGCTCGCCCTTGTATTACAACGACCTTCGGAACATAATAACTCGAGTGACGAGCGGAAATACTCACAACTGTACCACTACAACGACCTCTGAAAACATATTATATGTTAACACACAAGATTTCCTAAACAATTGTTTAGCCAACTTTCTTTTCAAACTTCCGTTGTTGGGGTTCGATCCCAAACTACCGGCATGACAGGTTCACATCTGTCCAATTTCGAGTTCCGTTAAAATTACGAAAAGAAAACAACTAAAATCGCAGTTGCCAGGGATCGAACCCGGGTCACCTGCGTGACAGGTAGGAATACTCACCACTATACTACAACGACTCATAAAAAATATATTATTTCGTAACGCTCCAGATTTTACCAATCGTCTTTAGAAAAATCGGTCCATTGTCAACGCTCTAGATTTTATCAATCGAAGATTCGGAACAAGTAATCCAAATTCAAATCCGGTGAAAATTGTCAAAAGAAAACTAAACTTATTATTGTCGGGGTTCAAACTCATGTCTATGGAGTGACAAGCGGGAATACTCACTACTGTATTACGTCGACCTCTGAAAAATATATTATTTATTTGTAAACACACGGGAGATAAAGGAATCCAATCCCGAATTCCAAATTCAAAAGAATATATTATTTATTTGTAAACACACGGGAGATAAAGGAATCCAATCCCGAATTCCAAATTCAAAAGAAAATTAAAAACAGTCTGCTGCGGCGGATCAAACTCGCAGGAATACTCACTACTCTACAACAACGACTTTCAACAATATAATATTTGTTAACACATCAGATTTTATCAATCGCCGTTACAAAAAGTAATCCAATTTTGAATGCGACTAAAATTGTCAAAACAAGATTAAACTTGTTGTTGTTCGGGATCAAACTCATGTCACTCGAGTGCAAGCAGGAATGCTCGCCCTTGTATTACAACGACCTTTGGAACATAATAACTCGAGTGACAAGCGGAAATACTCACCACTGTACCACTACAACGACCTCTGAAAACATATTATATGTTAACACACAAGATTTCCTAAACAATTGTTTAGCCAACTTTCTTTTCAAACTACCGTTGTTGGGGTTCGATCCCAAACTACCGGCATGACAGGTTCACCGCTGTCCAATTTCGAGTTCCGTTAAAATTACGGAAAGAAAACAACTAAAATCGCCGTTGCCGGGGATCGAACCCGGGTCACCTGCGTGACAGGCAGGAATACTCACCACTATACTACAACGACTCATAAAAAATATATTATTTCTTAACGCTCCAGATTTTACCAATCGTCTTTAGAAAAAGCGGTCCATTGTCAACGCTCTAGATTTTATCAATCGAAGATTCGGAACAAGTAATCCAAATTCAAATCCGGTGAAAATTGTCAAAAGAAAACTAAACTTATTATTGTCGGGGTTCAAACTCATGTCTATGGAGTGACAAGCGGGAATACTCACTACTGTATTACGTCGACCTCTGAAAAATATATTATTTATTTGTAAACACACGGGAGAAAAAGGAATCCAATCCCGAATTCCAAATTCAAAAGAAAATTAAAAACAGTCTGCTGCGGCGGATCAAACTCGCAGGAATACTCACTACTCTACAACGACGACTTTCAACAATATAATATTTGTTAACACATCAGATTTTATCAATCGCCGTTACAAAAAGTAATCCAATTTTGAATGCGACTAAAATTGTCGAAGCAAGATTAAACTTGTTGTTGTTCGGGATCAAACTCATGTCATTCGAGTGCAAGCAGGAATGCTCGCCCTTGTATTACAACGACCTTCGGAACATAATAACTCGAGTGACGAGCGGAAATACTCACAACTGTACCACTACAACGACCTCTGAAAACATATTATATGTTAACACACAAGATTTCCTAAACAATTGTTTAGCCAACTTTCTTTTCAAACTTCCGTTGTTGGGGTTCGATCCCAAACTACCGGCATGACAGGTTCACATCTGTCCAATTTCGAGTTCCGTTAAAATTACGAAAAGAAAACAACTAAAATCGCAGTTGCCAGGGATCGAACCCGGGTCACCTGCGTGACAGGTAGGAATACTCACCACTATACTACAACGACTCATAAAAAATAT
>NW_019272149.1:32385-54626 GCF_002738345.1 Cucurbita maxima | reverse complement strand
CAATTTTGAATGCGACTAAAATTGTCGAAGCAAGATTAAACTTGTTGTTGTTCGGGATCAAACTCATGTCACTCGAGTGCAAGCAGGAATGCTCGCCCTTGTATTACAACGACCTTTGGAACATAATAACTCGAGTGACAAGAGTAAATACTCACCACTGTACCACTACAACGACCTCTGAAAACATATTATATGTTAACACACAAGATTTCATAAACAATTATTTAGCCAACTTTCTTTTCAAACTTCCGTTGTTGGGGTTCGATCCCAAACTACCGGCATGAAAGGTTCACCGCTGTCCAATTTCGAGTTCCGTTAAAATTACGGAAAGAAAACAACTAAAATCATCGTTGTCGGGGATCGAACCTGGGTCGGTCACCTGCGTGGCAGGAAGGAATACTCACCACTATACCACAACGACTCATAAAAAATATATTATTTCATAACGCTCCAGATTTTACCAATCGTCTTTAGCAAAAGCGGTCCATTGTCAACGCTCTAGATTTTATCAATCGAAGATTCGGAACAAGTAATCCAAATTCAAATCCGGTGAAAATTGTCAAAAGAAAACTAAACTTATTATTGTCGGGGTTCAAACTCATGTCTATGGAGTGACAAGCGGGAATACTCACTACTGTATTACGTCGACCTCTGAAAAATATATTATTTATTTGTAAACACACGGGAGAAAAAGGAATCCAATCCCGAATTCCAAATTCAAAAGAAAATTAAAAACAGTCTGCTGCGGCGGATCAAACTCGCAGGAATACTCACTACTCTACAACGACGACTTTCAACAATATAATATTTGTTAACACATCAGATTTTATTAATCGCCGTTACAAAAAGTAATCCAATTTTGAATGCGACTAAAATTGTCGAAGAAAGATTAAACTTGTTGTTCGGGATCAAACTCATGTCACTCGAGTGCAAGCAGGAATGCTCGCCCTTGTATTACAACGACCTTTGAAACATAATAACTCGAGTGACAAGCGGAAATACTCACCACTGTACCACTACAACGACCTCTGAAAACATATTATATGTTAACACACAAGATTTCCTAAACAATTGTTTAGCCAACTTTCTTTTCAAACTTCCGTTGTTGGGGTTCGATCCCAAACTACCGGCATGACAGGTTCACATCTGTCCAATTTCGAGTTCCGTTAAAATTACGGAAAGAAAACAACAAAAAAATCGCCGTTGCCAGGGATCGAACCCGGGTCGGTCACCTGCGTGACAGGCAGGAATACTCACCACTATACTACAACGACTCATAAAAAATATTTTATTTCTTAACGCTCCAGATTTTACCAATCGTCTTTAGAAAAAGCGGTCCATTGTCAACGCTCTAGATTTTATCAATCGAAGATTCGGAACAAGTAATCCAAATTCAAATCCGGTGAAAATTGTCAAAAGAAAACTAAACTTATTATTGTCGGGGTTCAAACTCATGTCTATGGAGTGACAAGCGGGAATACTCACTACTGTATTACGTCGACCTCTGAAAAATATAATATTTATTTGTAAACACACGGGAGATAAAGGAATCCAATCCCGAATTCCAAATTCAAAAGAAAATTAAAAACAGTCTGCTGCGGCGGATCAAACTCGCAGGAATACTCACTACTCTACAACGACGACTTTCAACAATATAATATTTGTTAACACATCAGATTTTATCAATCGCCGTTACAAAAAGTAATCCAATTTTGAATGCGACTAAAATTGTCGAAGCAAGATTAAACTTGTTGTTGTTCGGGATCAAACTCATGTCACTCGAGTGCAAGCAGGAATGCTCGCCCTTGTATTACAACGACCTTTGAAACATAATAACTCGAGTGACAAGCGGAAATACTCACCACTGTACCACTACAACGACCTCTGAAAACATATTATATGTTAACACACAAGATTTCCTAAACAATTGTTTAGCCAACTTTCTTTTCAAACTTCCGTTGTTGGGGTTCGATCCCAAACTACCGGCATGACAGGTTCACATCTGTCCAATTTCGAGTTCCGTTAAAATTACGGAAAGAAAACAACAAAAAAATCGCCGTTGCCAGGGATCGAACCCGGGTCGGTTCCGTTAAAATTACGGAAAGAAAACAACAAAAAAATCGCCGTTGCCAGGGATCGAACCCGGGTCGGTCACCTGCGTGACAGGCAGGAATACTCACCACTATACTACAACGACTCATAAAAAATATATTATTTCGGAACGCTCCAGATTTTACCAATCGTCTTTAGAAAAAGCAGTCCATTGTCAACGCTCTAGATTTTATCAATCGAAGATTCGGAACAAGTAATCCAAATTCAAATCCGGTGAAAATTGTCAAAAGAAAACTAAACTTATTATTGTCGGGGTTCAAACTCATGTCTATGGAGTGACAAGCGGGAATACTCACTACTGTATTGCGTCGACCTCTGAAAAATATATTATTTATTTGTAAACACACGGGAGATAAAGGAATCCAATCCCGAATTCCAAATTCAAAAGAAAATTAAAAACAGTCTGCTGCGGCGGATCAAACTCGCAGGAATACTCACTACTCTACAACGACGACTTTCAACAATATAATATTTGTTAACACATCAGATTTTATCAATCGCGGTTACAAAAAGTAATCCAATTTTGAATGCGACTAAAATTGTCGAAGCAAGATTAAACTTGTTGTTGTTCGGGATCAAACTATGTCACTCGAGTGCAAGCAGGAATGCTCGCCCTTGTATGAAAACATATTATATGTTAACACACAAGATTTCATAAACAATTGTTTAGCCAACTTTCTTTTCAAACTTCCGTTGTTGGGGTTCGATCCCAAACTACCGGCATGACAGGTTCACCGCTGTCCAATTTCGAGTTCCGTTAAAATTACGGAAAGAAAACAACTAAAATCGCCGTTGCCGGGGATCAAACCCGGGTCACCTGCGTGACAGGGAGGAATACTCACCACTATACTACAACGACTCATAAAAAATATATTATTTCGTAACGCTCCAAATTTTACCAATCGCCTTTAGAAAAAGCGGTCCATTGTCAACGCTCTAGATTTTATCAATCGAAGATTCGGAACAAGTAATCCAAATTCAAATCCGGTGAAAATTGTGAAAAGAAAACTAAACTTATTATTGTCGGAGTTCAAACTCATGTCTATGGAGTGACAAGCGGGAATACTCACTACTGTATTACGTCGACCTCTGGAAAATATATTATTTATTTGTAAACACAGGGGAGAAAAAGGAATCCACTCCCAAATTCCAAATTCAAAAGAAAATTAAAAACAGTCTGCTGCGGCGGATCAAACTCGCAGGAATACTCACTACTCTACAACGACGACTTTCAACAATATAATATTTGTTAACACATCAGATTTTATCAATCGCCGTTACAAAAAGTAATCCAATTTTGAATGCGACTAAAATTGTCGAAGCAAGATTAAACTTGTTGTTGTTTGGGATCAAACTCATGTCACTCGAGTGCAAGCAGGAATGCTCGCCCTTGTATTACAACGACCTTTGGAACATAAAAACTCGAGTGACAAGCGGAAATACTCACCACTGTACCACTACAACGACCTCTGACAACATATTATATGTTAACACACAAGATTTTATCAATCGCCGTTACAAAAAGTAATCCAATTTTGAATGCGACTAAAATTGTCAAAACAAGATTAAACTTGTTGTTCGGGATCAAACTATGTCACTCGAGTGCAAGCAGGAATGTTCGCCCTTGTATTACAACGACCTCTGGAACATAATAACTCGAGTGACAAGTGGAAGTACTCACCACTGTACCAATACAACGGCCTCTGGAGCATTATAACTCGAGTGACAAGCGGAAATACTCACTACTGTATTACATCGACCTCTGAAAAATATGTTATTTGTAAACACACGGGAGATAAAGGAATCCAATCCCGAATTCCAAATTCAAAAGAAAATTAAAAACCGTCTGCTGCGGCGGATCAAACTCGCAGGAATACTCACTACTCTACAACGACGACTTTCAACAATATAATATTTGTTAACACATCAGATTTTATGAATCGCCGTTACAAAAAGTAATCCAATTTTGAATGCGACTAAAATTGTCAAAACAAGATTAAACTTGTTGTTCGGGATCAAACTATGTCACTCGAGTGCAAGCAGGAATGTTCGCCCTTGTATTACAACGACCTCTGGAACATAATAACTCGAGTGACAAGTGGAAGTACTCACCACTGTACCAATACAACGGCCTCTGGAGCATTATAACTCGAGTGACAAGCGGAAATACTCACTACTGTATTACATCGACCTCTGAAAAATATGTTATTTGTAAACACACGGGAGATAAAGGAATCCAATCCCGAATTCCAAATTCAAAAGAAAATTAAAAACCGTCTGCTGCGGCGGATCAAACTCGCAGGAATACTCACTACTCTACAACGACGACTTTCAACAATATAATATTTGTTAACACATCAGATTTTATGAATCGCCGTTACAAAAAGTAATCCAATTTTGAATGCGACTAAAATTGTCAAAACAAGATTAAACTTGTTGTTCGGGATCAAACTATGTCACTCGAGTGCAAGCAGGAATGTTCGCCCTTGTATTACAACGACCTCTGGAACATAATAACTCGAGTGACAAGTGGAAGTACTCACCACTGTACCAATACAACGGCCTCTGGAGCATTATAACTCGAGTGACAAGCGGAAATACTCACTACTGTATTACATCGACCTCTGAAAAATATGTTATTTGTAAACACACGGGAGATAAAGGAATCCAATCCCGAATTCCAAATTCAAAAGAAAATTAAAAACCGTCTGCTGCGGCGGATCAAACTCGCAGGAATACTCACTACTCTACAACGACGACTTTCAACAATATAATATTTGTTAACACATCAGATTTTATGAATCGCCGTTACAAAAAGTAATCCAATTTTGAATGCGACTAAAATTGTCAAAACAAGATTAAACTTGTTGTTCGGGATCAAACTATGTCACTCGAGTGCAAGCAGGAATGTTCGCCCTTGTATTACAACGACCTCTGGAACATAATAACTCGAGTGACAAGTGGAAGTACTCACCACTGTACCAATACAACGGCCTCTGGAGCATTATAACTCGAGTGACAAGCGGAAATACTCACTACTGTATTACATCGACCTCTGAAAAATATGTTATTTGTAAACACACGGGAGATAAAGGAATCCAATCCCGAATTCCAAATTCAAAAGAAAATTAAAAACCGTCTGCTGCGGCGGATCAAACTCGCAGGAATACTCACTACTCTACAACGACGACTTTCAACAATATAATATTTGTTAACACATCAGATTTTATGAATCGCCGTTACAAAAAGTAATCCAATTTTGAATGCGACTAAAATTGTCAAAACAAGATTAAACTTGTTGTTCGGGATCAAACTATGTCACTCGAGTGCAAGCAGGAATGTTCGCCCTTGTATTACAACGACCTCTGGAACATAATAACTCGAGTGACAAGTGGAAGTACTCACCACTGTACCAATACAACGGCCTCTGGAGCATTATAACTCGAGTGACAAGCGGAAATACTCACTACTGTATTACATCGACCTCTGAAAAATATGTTATTTGTAAACACACGGGAGATAAAGGAATCCAATCCCGAATTCCAAATTCAAAAGAAAATTAAAAACCGTCTGCTGCGGCGGATCAAACTCGCAGGAATACTCACTACTCTACAACGACGACTTTCAACAATATAATATTTGTTAACACATCAGATTTTATCAATCGCCGTTACAAAAAGTAATCCAATTTTGAATGCGACTAAAATTGTCAAAACAAGATTAAACTTGTTGTTCGGGATCAAACTCATGTCACTCGAGTGCAAGCAGGAATGCTCGCCCTTGTATTACAACGACCTTTGGAACATAATAACTCGAGTGACAAGCGGAAATACTCACCACTGTACCACTACAACGACCTCTGACAACATATTATATGTTAACACACAAGATTTCATAAACAATTGTTTAGCCAACTTTCTTTTCAAACTTCCGTTGTTGGGGTTCGATCCCAAACTACCGGCATGACAGGTTCACCGCTGTCCAATTTCGAGTTCCGTTAAAATTACGAAAAGAAAACAACTAAAATCGCCGTTGCTAGGGATCGAACCCGGGTCACCTGCGTGACAGGTAGGAATACTCACCACTATACTACAACGACTCATAAAAAATATATTATTTCTTAACGCTCAAGATTTTACCAATCGTCTTTAGCAAAAGCGGTCCATTGTCAACGCTCTAGATTTTATCAATCGAAGATTCGGAACAAGTAATCCAAATTCAAATCCGTTGAAAATTGTCAAAAGAAAACTAAACTTATTATTGTCGGGGTTCAAACTCATGTCCATGGAGTGACAAGCGGGAATACTCACTACTGTATTACGTCGACCTCTGAAAAATATATTATTTATTTGTAAACACACGGGAGAAAAAGGAATCCAATCCCGAATTCCAAATTCAAAAGAAAATTAAAAACAGTCTTCTGCGGCGGATCAAACTCGCAGGAATACTCACTACTCTACAACGACGACTTTCAACAATATAATATTTGTTAACACATCAGATTTTATCAATCGCCGTTACAAAAAGTAATCCAATTTTGAATGCGACTAAAATTGTCGAAGCAAGATTAAACTTGTTGTTGTTCGGGATCAAACTCATGTCACTAGAGTGCAAGAAGGAATGCTCGCCCTTGTATTACAACGACCTTTGGAATATAATAACTCGAGTGACAAGCGGAAATACTCACCACTGTACCACTACAACGACCTCTGAAAACATATTATATGTTAACACACAAGATTTCATAAACAATTGTTTAGCCAACTTTCTTTTCAAACTTTCGTTGTTGGGGTTCGATCCCAAACTACCGGCATGAAAGGTTCACCGCTGTCCAATTTCGAGTTCCGTTAAAATTACGAAAAGAAAACAACTAAAATCGCCGTTGTCGGGGATCGAACCCGGGTCGGTCACCTGCGTGACAGGCAGGAATACTTACCACTATACTACAACGACTCATAAAAAATATTTATTTCTTAACGCTCCAAATTTTACCAATCGTCTTTAGAAAAAGCGGTCCATTGTCAACGCTCTAGATTTTATCAATCGAAGATTCGGAACAAGTAATCCAAATTCAAATCTGGTGAAAATTGTCAAAAGAAAACTAAACTTATTATTGTCGGGGTTCAAACTCATGTCTATGGAGTGACAAGCGGGAATACTCACTACTGTATTGCGTCGACCTCTGAAAAATATATTATTTATTTGTAAACATACGGGAGAAAAAGGAATCCAATCCCGAATTCCAAATTCAAAAGAAAATTAAAAACAGTCTGCTGCGGCGGATCAAACTCGCAGGAATACTCACTACTCTACAACGACGACTTTCAACAATATAATATTTGTTAACACATCAGATTTTATCAATCGCCGTTACAAAAAGTAATCCAATTTTGAATGCGACTAAAATTGTCGAAGCAAGATTAAACTTGTTGTTGTTCGGGATCAAACTCATGTCACTCGAGTGCAAGCAGGAATGCTCGCCCTTGTATTACAACGACCTTTGGAACATAATAACTCGAGTGACAAGCGGAAATACTCACCACTGTACCACTACAACGACCTCTGAAAACATATTATACGTTAACACACAAGATTTCATAAACAATTGTTTAGCCAACTTTCTTTTCAAACTTCCCTTGTTGGGGTTCGATCCCAAACTACCGGCATGACAGGTTCACCGCTGTCCAATTTCGAGTTCCGTTAAAATTACGAAAAGAAAACAACTAAAATCGCCGTTGTCGGGGATCGAACCCGGGTCACCTGCGTGACAGGCAGGAATACTCACCACTATACTACAACGACTCATAAAAAATATATTATTTCTTAACGCTCCAGATTTTACCAATCGTCTTTAGAAAAAGCGATCCATTGTCAACGCTCTAGATTTTATCAATCGAAGATTCGGAACAAGTAATCCAAATTCAAATCCGGTGAAAATTGTCAAAAGAAAATTAAACTTATTATTGTCGGGGTTCAAACTCATGTCTATCGAGTGACAAGCGGGAATACTCACTACTGTATTACATCGACCTCTGAAAAATATATTATTTGTAAACACACGGGAGAAAAAGGAATCCAATCCCGAATTTCAAATTCAAAAGAAAATTAAAAACAGTCTGCTGCGGCGGATCAAACTCGCAGGAATACTCACTACTCTACAACGACGACTTTGAACAATATAATATTTGTTAACACATCAGATTTTATCAATCGCCGTTACAAAAAGTAATCCAATTTTGAATGCGACTAAAATTGTCAAAACAAGATTAAACTTGTTGTTGTTCGGGATCAAACTCATGTCACTCGAGTGCAAGTAGGAATGCTCGCCCTTGTATTACAACGACCTTTGGAACATAATAACTCGAGTGACAAGCGGAAATACTCACCACTGTACCACTACAACGACCTCTGAAAACATATTATATGTTAACACACAAGATTTCATAAACAATTGTTTAGCCAACTTTCTTTTCAAACTTCCGTTGTTGGGGATCGATCCCAAACTACCGGCATGACAGGTTCACCGCTGTCCAATTTCGAGTTCCGTTAAAATTACGGAAAGAAAACAACTAAAATCGCCGTTGCCGGGGATCGAACCCGGGTCACCTGCGTGACAGGCAGGAATACTCACCACTATACTACAACGACTCATAAAAAATATATTATTTCTTAACGCTCCAGATTTTACCAATCGTCTTTAGAAAAAGCGGTCCATTGTCAACGCTCTAGATTTTATCAATCGAAGATTCGGAACAAGTAATCCAAATTCAAATCCGGTGAAAATTGTCAAAAGAAAACTAAACTTATTATTGTCGGGGTTCAAACTCATGTCTATGGAGTGACAAGCGGGAATACTCACTACTGTATTGCGTCGACCTCTGAAAAATATATTATTTATTTGTAAACACACGGGAGAAAAAGGAATCCAATCCCGAATTCCAAATTCAAAAGAAAATTAAAAACAGTCTGTTGCGGCGGATCAAACTCGCAGGAATACTCACTACTCTACAACGACGACTTTCAACAATATAATATTTGTTAACACATCAGATTTTATAAATCGCCGTTCCAAAAAGTAATCCAATTTTGAATGCGACTAAAATTGTCGAAGCAAGATTAAACTTGTTGTTGTTCGGGATCAAACTCATGTCACTCGAGTGCAAGCAGGAATGCTCGCCCTTGTATTACAACGACCTTTGGAACATAATAACTCGAGTGACAAGCGGAAATACTCACCACTATACCACTACAACGACCTCTGAAAACATATTATATGTTAACACACAAGATTTCATAAACAATTGTTTAGCCAACTTTCTTTTCAAACTTCCGTTGTTGGGGTTCGATCCCAAACTACCGGCATGACAGGTTCACCGCTGTCCAATTTCGAGTTCCGTTAAAATTACGGAAAGAAAACAACTAAAATCGCCGTTGCCGGGGATCGAACCCGGGTCACCTGCGTGACAGGCAGGAATACTCACCACTATACTACAACGACTCATAAAAAATATATTATTTCGTAACGCTCCAAATTTTACCAATCGTCTTTAGAAAAAGCGGTCCATTGTCAACGCTCTAGATTTTATCAATCGAAGATTCGGAACAAGTAATCCAAATTCAAATCCAGTGAAAATTGTCAAAAGAAAACTAAACTTATTATTGTCGGGGTTCAAACTCATGTCTATGGAGTGACAAGCGGGAATACTCACTACTGTATTACGTCGACCTCTGAAAAATATATTATTTATTTGTAAACACACGGGAGAAAAAGGAATCCAATCCCGAATTCCAAATTCAAAAGAAAATTAAAAACAGTCTGCTGCGGCGGATCAAACTCGCAGGAATACTCACTACTCTACAACGACGACTTTCAACAATATAATATTTGTTAACACATCAGATTTTATCAATCGGCGTTACAAAAAGTAATCCAATTTCAGATTTTATCAATCGGCGTTACAAAAAGTAATCCAATTTTGAATGCGACTAAAATTGTCGAAGCAAGATTAAACTTGTTGTTGTTCGGGATCAAACTCATGTCACTCGAGTGCAAGCAGGAATGCTCGCCCTTGTATTACAACGACCTTTGGAACATAATAACTCGAGTGACAAGCGTAAATACTCACCACTGTACCACTACAACGACCTCTGAAAACATATTATATGTTAACACACAAGATTTCATAAACAATTGTTTAGCCAACTTTCTTTTCAAACTTCCGTTGTTGGGGTTCGATCCCAAACTACCGGCATGAAAGGTTCACCGCTGTCCAATTTCGAGTTCCGTTAAAATTACGGAAAGAAAACAACTAAAATCGCCGTTGTTGGGGATTGAACCCGGGTCGGTCACCTGCGTGACAGGCAGGAATACTCACCACTATACTACAACGACTCATAAAAAATATTTTATTTCTTAACGCTCCAGATTTTACCAATCGTCTTTAGAAAAAGCGGTCCATTGTCAACGCTCTAGATTTTATCAATCGAAGATTCGGAACAAGTAATCCAAATTCAAATCCGGTGAAAATTGTCAAAAGAAAACTAAACTTATTATTGTCGGGGTTCAAACTCATGTCTATGGAGTGACAAGCGGGAATACTCACTACTATATTACGTCGACCTCTGAAAAATATATTATTTGTAAACACACGGGAGAAAAAGGAATCCAATCCCGAATTCCAAATTCAAAAGAAAATTAAAAACAGTCTGCTGCGGCGGATCAAACTCGCAGGAATACTCACTACTCTACAACGACGACTTTCAACAATATAATATTTGTTAACACATCAGATTTTATCAATCGCCGTTACAAAAAGTAATCCAATTTTGAATGCGACTAAAATTGTCGAAGCAAGATTAAACTTGTTGTTGTTCGGGATCAAACTCATGTCACTCGAGTGCAAGCAGGAATGCTCGCCCTTGTATTACAACGACCTTTGGAACATCATAACTCGAGTGACAAGCGGAAATACTCACCACTGTACCACTACAACGACCTCTGAAAACATATTATATGTTAACACACAAGATTTCATAAACAATTGTTTAGCCAACTTTCTTTTCAAACTTCCGTTGTTGGGGTTCGATCCCAAACTACCGGCATGACAGGTTCACCGCTGTCCAATTTCGAGTTCCGTTAAAATTACGGAAAGAAAACTACTAAAATCGCCGTTGCCGGGGATCGAACTCGGGTCACCTGCGTGACAGGCAGGAATACTCACCACTATACTACAACGACTCATAAAAAATATATTATTTCGTAATGCACCAAATTTTACCAATCGCCTTTAGAAAAAGCGGTCCATTGTCAACGCTCTAGATTTTATCAATCGAAGATTCGGAACAAGTAATCCAAATTCAAATCCGGTGAAAATTGTCAAAAGAAAACTAAACTTATTATTGTCGGGGTTCAAACTCATGTCTATGGAGTGACAAGCGGGAATACTCACTACTGTATTACATCGACCTCTGAAAAATATATTATTTATTTGTAAACACACGGGAGAAAAAGGAATCCAATCCCGAATTCCAAATTCAAAAGAAAATTAAAAACAGTCTGCTGCGGCGGATCAAACTCGCAGGAATACTCACTACTCTACAACGACGACTTTCAACAATATAATATTTGTTAACACATCAGATTTTATCAATCGCCGTTACAAAAAGTAATCCAATTTTGAATGCGACTAAAATTGTCGAAGCAAGATTAAACTTGTTGTTGTTCGGGATCAAACTCATGTCACTCGAGTGCAAGCAGGAATGCTCGCCCTTGTATTACAACGACCTTTGGAACATAATAACTCGAGTGACAAGCGGAAATACTCACCACTGTACCACTACAACGACCTCTGAAAACATATTATATGTTAACACACAAGATTTCATAAACAATTGTTTAGCCAACTTTCTTTTCAAACTTCCGTTGTTGGGGTTCGATCCCAAACTACCGGCATGACAGGTTCACCGCTGTCCAATTTCGAGTTCCGTTAAAATTACGGAAAGAAAACAACTAAAATCGCCGTTGCCGGGGATCGAACCCGGGTCACCTGCGTGACAGGCAGGAATACTCACCACTATACTACAACGACTCATAAAAAATATATTATTTCTTAACGCTCCAGATTTTACCAATCGTCTTTAGAAAAAGCGGTCCATTGTCAACGCTCTAGATTTTATCAATCGAAGATTCGGAACAAGTAATCCAAATTCAAATCCGGTGAAAATTGTCAAAAGAAAACTAAACTTATTATTGTCGGGGTTCAAACTAATGTCTATGGAGTGACAAGCGGGAATACTCACTACTGTATTACATCGACCTCTGAAAAATATATTATTTATTTGTAAACACACGGGAGAAAAAGGAATCAAATCCCGAATTCTAAATTCAAAAGAAAATTAAAAACAGTCTGCTGCGGCGGATCAAACTCGCAGGAATACTCACTACTCTACAACGACGACTTTCAACAATATAATATTTGTTAACACATCAGATTTTATCAATCGCCGTTACAAAAAGTAATCCAATTTTGAATGCGACTAAAATTGTCGAAGCAAGATTAAACTTGTTGTTGTTCGGGATCAAACTCATGTCACTAGAGTGCAAGAAGGAATGCTCGCCCTTGTATTACAACGACCTTTGGAATATAATAACTCGAGTGACAAGCGGAAATACTCACCACTGTACCACTACAACGACCTCTGAAAACATATTATATGTTAACACACAAGATTTCATAAACAATTGTTTAGCCAACTTTCTTTTCAAACTTCCGTTGTTGGGGTTCGATCCCAAACTACCGGCATGACAGGTTCACCGCTGTCCAATTTCGAGTTCCGTTAAAATTACGGAAAGAAAACAACTAAAATCGCCGTTGTCAGTTATCGAACCCGGGTCGGTCACCTGCGTGACAGGCAGGAATACTCACCACTATACTACAACGACTCATAAAAAATATTTTATTCCTTAACACTCCAGATTTTATCAATCGTCTTTAGAAAAAGCGGTCCATTGTCAACGCTCTAGATTTTATCAATCGAAGATTCGGAACAAGTAATCCAAATTCAAATCCGGTGAAAATTGTCAAAAGAAAACTAAACTTATTATCGTCGGGGTTCAAACTCATGTCTATGGAGTGACAAGCGGGAATACTCACTACTGTATTACTTCGACCTCTGAAAAATATATTATTTGTAAACACACGGGAGAAAAAGGAATCCAATCCCGAATTCCAAATTCAAAAGAAAATTAAAAACAGTCTGCTGCGGCGGATCAAACTCGCAGGAATACTCACTACTCTACAACGACGACTTTCAACAATATAATATTTGTTAACAAATCAGATTTTATCAATCGCCGTTACAAAAAGTAATCCAATTTTGAATGCGACTAAAATTGTCGAAGCAAGATTAAACTTGTTGTTGTTCGGGATCAAACTCATGTCACTCGAGTGCAAGCAGGAATGCTCGCCCTTGTATTACAACGACCTTTGGAACATAATAACTCGAGTGACAAGCGGAAATACTCACCACTGTACCACTACAACGACCTCTGAAAACATATTATATGTTAACACACAAGATGTCATAAACAATTGTTTAGCCAACTTTCTTTTCAAACTTCCGTTGTTGGGGTTCGATCCCAAACTACCGGCATGACAGGTTCACCGCTGTCCAATTTCGAGTTCCGTTAAAATTACGGAAAGAAAACAACTAAAATCGCCGTTGCCGGGGATCGAACCCGGGTCACCTGCGTGACAGGCAGGAATACTCACCACTATACTACAACGACTCATAAAAAATAAATTATTTCTTAACGCTCCAGATTTTACCAATCGTCTTTAGAAAAAGCGATCCATTGTCAACGCTCTAGATTTTATCAATCGAAGATTCGGAACAAGTAATCCAAATTCAAATCCGGTGAAAATTGTCAAAAGAAAATTAAACTTATTATTGTCGGGGTTCAAACTCATGTCTATCGAGTGACAAGCGGGAATACTCACTACTGTATTACATCGACCTCTGAAAAATATATTATTTGTAAACACACGGGAGAAAAAGGAATCCAATCCCGAATTCCAAATTCAAAAGAAAATTAAAAACAGTCTGCTGCGGCGGATCAAACTCGCAGGAATACTCACTACTCTACAACGACGACTTTCAACAATATAATATTTGTTAACAAATCAGATTTTATCAATCGCCGTTACAAAAAGTAATCCAATTTTGAATGCGACTAAAATTGTCGAAGCAAGATTAAACTTGTTGTTGTTCGAGATCAAACTCATGTCACTCGAGTGCAAGCAGGAATGCTCGCCCTTGTATTACAACGACCTTTGGAACATAATAACTCGAGTGACAAGCGGAAATACTCACCACTGTACCACTACAACGACCTCTGAAAACATATTATATGTTAACACACAAGATTTCATAAACAATTGTTTAGCCGACTTTCTTTTCAAACTACCGTTGTTGGGGATCGATCCCAAACTACCGGCATGACAGGTTCACCGCTGTCCAATTTCGAGTTCCGTTAAAATTACGGAAAGAAAACAACTAAAATCGCCGTTGCCGGGGATCGAACCCGGGTCACCTGCGTGACAGGCAGGAATACTCACCACTATACTACAACGACTCATAAAAAATAAATTATTTCTTAACGCTCCAGATTTTACCAATCGTCTTTAGAAAAAGCGATCCATTGTCAACGCTCTAGATTTTATCAATCGAAGATTCGGAACAAGTAATCCAAATTCAAATCCGGTGAAAATTGTCAAAAGAAAACTAAACTTATTATTGTCGGGGTTCAAACTCATGTCTATGGAGTGACAAGCGGGAATACTCACTACTGTATTACATCGACCTCTGAAAAATATATTATTTGTAAACACACGGGAGAAAAAGGAATCCAATCCCGAATTCCAAATTCAAAAGAAAATTAAAAACAGTCTGCTGCGGCGGATCAAACTCGCAGGAATACTCACTACTCTACAACGACGACTTTCAACAATATAATATTTGTTAACAAATCAGATTTTATCAATCGCCGTTACAAAAAGTAATCCAATTTTGAATGCGACTAAAATTGTCGAAGCAAGATTAAACTTGTTGTTGTTCGAGATCAAACTCATGTCACTCGAGTGCAAGCAGGAATGCTCGCCCTTGTATTACAACGACCTTTGGAACATAATAACTCGAGTGACAAGCGGAAATACTCACCACTGTACCACTACAACGACCTCTGAAAACATATTATATGTTAACACACAAGATGTCATAAACAATTGTTTAGCCAACTTTCTTTTCAAACTTCCGTTGTTGGGGTTCGATCCCAAACTACCGGCATGACAGGTTCACCGCTGTCCAATTTCGAGTTCCGTTAAAATTACGAAAAGAAAACAACTAAAATCGCCGTTGCCAGGGATCGAACCCGGGTCACCTGCATGACAGGTAGGAATACTCACTACTATACTACAACGACTCATAAAAAATATATTATTTCTTAACGCTCAAGATTTTACCAATCGTCTTTAGCAAAAGCGGTCCATTGTCAACGCTCTAGATTTTATCAATCGATGATTCGGAACAAGTAATCCAAATTCAAATCTGTTGAAAATTGTCAAAAGAAAACTAAACTTATTATTGTCGGGGTTCAAACTCATGTCTATGGAGTGACAAGCGGGAATACTCACTACTGTATTGCGTCGACCTCTGAAAAATATATTATTTATTTGTAAACACACGGGAGAAAAAGGAATCCAATCCCGAATTCCAAATTCAAAATAAATTAAAAAACAGTCTGCTGCGGCGGATCAAACTCGCAGGAATACTCACTACTCTACAACGACGACTTTCAACAATATAATATTTGTTAACACATCAGATTTTATCAATCGCCGTTACAAAAAGTAATCCAATTTTGAATGCGACTAAAATTGTCGAAGAAAGATTAAACTTGTTGTTCGGGATCAAACTCATGTCACTCGAGTGCAAGTAGGAATGCTCGCCCTTGTATTACAACGGCCTTTGGAACATAATAACTCGAGTGACAAGCGGAAATACTCACCAATGTACCACTACAACGACCTCTGAAAACATATTATATGTTAACACACAAGATTTCATAAACAATTGTTTAGCCAACTTTCTTTTCAAACTTCCGTTGTTGGAGTTCGATCCCAAACTACCGGCATGACAGGTTCACCGCTGTCCAATTTCGAGTTCCGTTAAAATTACGAAAAGAAAACAACTAAAATCGCGGTTGCTAGGGATCAAACCCGGGTCACCTGCGTGACAGGTAGGAATACTCACCACTATACTACAACGACTCATAAAAAATATATTATTTCTTAACGCTCAAGATTTTACCAATCGTCTTTAGCAAAAGCGGTCCATTGTCAACGCTCTAGATTTTATCAATCGAAGATTCGGAACAAGTAATCCAAATTCAAATCCGTTGAAAATTGTCAAAAGAAAACTAAACTTATTATTGTCGGGGTTCAAACTCATGTCTATGGAGTGACAAGCGGGAATACTCACTACTGTATTGCGTCGACCTTTGAAAAATATATTATTTATTTGTAAACACACGGGAGAAAAAGGAATCCAATCCCGAATTCCAAATTCAAAAGAAAATTAAAAACAGTCTGCTGCGGCGGATCAAACTCGAAGGAATACTCACTACTCTACAACGACGACTTTCAACAATATAATATTTGTTAACACATCAGATTTTATCAATCGCCGTTACAAAAAGTAATCCAATTTTGAATGCGACTAAAATTGTCAAAACAAGATTAATCTTGTTGTTGTTCGGGATCAAACTCATGTCACTCGAGTGCAAGCAGGAATGCTCGCCCTTGTATTACAACGACCTTTGGAACATAATAACTCGAGTGACAAGCGGAAATACTCACCACTGTACCACTACAACGACCTCTGAAAACATATTATATGTTAACACACAAGATTTCATAAACAATTGTTTAGCCAACTTTCTTTTCAAACTTCCGTTGTTGGGGTTCGATCCCAAACTACCGGCATGACAGGTTCACCGCTGTCCAATTTCGAGTTCCGTTAAAATTACGGAAAGAAAACAACTAAAATCGCCGTTGCCGGGGATCGAACCCGGGTCACCTGCGTGACAGGCAGGAATACTCACCACTATACTACAACGACTCATAAAAAATATATTATTTCTTAACGCTCAAGATTTTACCAATCGTCTTTAGCAAAAGCGGTCCATTGTCAACGCTCTAGATTTTATCAATCGAAGATTCGGAACAAGTAATCCAAATTCAAATCCGGTGAAAATTGTCAAAAGAAAACTAAACTTATTATTGTCGGGGTTCAAACTCATGTCTATGGAGTGACAAGCGGGAATACTCACTACTGTATTGCGTCGACCTTTGAAAAATATATTATTTATTTGTAAACACACGGGAGAAAAAGGAATCCAATCCCGAATTCCAAATTCAAAAGAAAATTAAAAACAGTCTGCTGCGGCGGATCAAACTCGAAGGAATACTCACTACTCTACAACGACGACTTTCAACAATATAATATTTGTTAACACATCAGATTTTATCAATCGCCGTTACAAAAAGTAATCCAATTTTGAATGCGACTAAAATTGTCGAAGAAAGATTAAACATGTTGTTCGGGATCAAACTCATGTCACTCGAGTGCAAGCAGGAATGCTCGCCCTTGTATTACAACGACCTTTGAAACAAAATAACTCTAGTGACAAGCGGAAATACTCACCACTGTACCACTACAACGACCTCTGAAAACATATTATATGTTAACACACAAGATTTCATAAACAATTGTTTAGCCAACTTTCTTTTCAAACTTCCGTTGTTGGGGTTCGATCCCAAACTACCGGCATGACAGGTTCACCGCTGTCCAATTTCGAGTTCCGTTAAAATTACGGAAAGAAAACAACTAAAATCGCCGTTGCCGGGGATCGAACCCGGGCACCTGCGTGATAGGCCGGAATACTCACCACTATACTACAACGACTCATAAAAAATATATTATTTCGTAACGCTCCAAATTTTACCAATCGTCTTTAGAAAAAGCGTTCCATTGTCAACGATCTAGATTTTATCAATCGAAGATTCGGAACAAGTAATCCAAATTCAAATCCGGTGAAAATTGTCAAAAGAAAACTAAACTTATTATTGTCGGGGTTCAAACTCATGTCTATGGAGTGACAAGCGGGAATACTCACTACTGTATTGCGTCGACCTCTGAAAAATATATTATTTATTTGTAAACACACGGGAGAAAAAGGAATCCAATCCCGAATTCCAAATTCAAAAGAAAATTAAAAACAGTCTGCTGCGGCGGATCAAACTCGCAGGAATACTCACTACTCTACAACGACGACTTTCAACAATATAATATTTGTTAACACATCAGATTTTATCAATCGCCGTTACAAAAAGTAATCCAATTTTGAATGCGACTAAAATTGTCGAAGCAAGTTAAACTTGTTGTTGTTCGGGATCAAACTCATGTCACTCGAGTGTAAGCAGGAATGCTCGCCCTTGTATTACAACGACCTTTGGAACATAATAACTCGAGTGACAAGCGGAAATACTCACCACTGTACCACTACAACGACCTCTGAAAACATATTATATGTTAACACACAAGATTTCATAAACAATTGTTTAGCCAACTTTCTTTTCAAACTTCCGTTGTTGGGGTTCGATCCCAAACTACCGGCATGACAGGTTCACCGCTGTCCAATTTCGAGTTCCGTTAAAATTACGGAAAGAAAACAACTAAAATCGCCGTTGCCGGGGATCGAACCCGGGTCACCTGCGTGACAAGCAGGAATACTCACCACTATACTACAACGACTCATAAAAAATATATTATTTCGTAACGCTCCAGATTTTACCAATCGTCCTTAGAAAAAGCGGTCCATTGTCAACGCTCTAGATTTTATCAATCGAAGATTCGGAACAAGTAATCCAAATTCAAATCCGGTGAAAATTGTCAAAAGAAAACTAAACTTATTATTGTCGGGGTTCAAACTCATGTCTATGGAGTGACAAGCGGGAATACTCACTACTGTATTACGTCGACCTCTGAAAAATATATTATTTATTTGTAAACACACGGGAGAAAAAGGAATCCAATCCCGAATTCCAAATTCAAAAGAAAATTAAAAACAGTCTGCTGCGGCGGATCAAACTCGCAGGAATACTCACTACTCTACAACGACGACTTTCAACAATATAATATTTGTTAACACATCAGATTTTATCAATCGCCGTTACAAAAAGTAATCCAATTTTGAATGCGACTAAAATTGTCGAAGCAAGATTAAACTTGTTGTTGTTCGGGATCAAACTATGTCACTCGAGTGCAAGCAGGAATGCTCGCCCTTGTATGAAAACATATTATATGTTAACACACAAGATTTCATAAACAATTGTTTAGCCAACTTTCTTTTCAAACTTCCGTTGTTGGGGTTCGATCCCAAACTACCGGCATGAAAGGTTCACCGCTGTCCAATTTCGAGTTCCGTTAAAATTACGGAAAGAAAACAACTAAAATCGCCGTTGTCAGGGATCGAACCCGGGTCGGTCACCTGCGTGACAGGCAGGAATACTCACCACTATACTACAACGACTCGGGATCGAACCCGGGTCGGTCACCTGCGTGACAGGCAGGAATACTCACCACTATACTACAACGACTCATAAAAAATATTTATTTCTTAACGCTCCAGATTTTACCAATCGTCTTTAGAAAAAGCGGTTCATTGTCAACGCTCTAGATTTTATCAATCGAAGATTCGGAACAAGTAATCCAAATTCAAATCCGGTGAAAATTGTCAAAAGAAAACTAAACTTATTATTGTCGGGGTTCAAACTCATGTCTATGGAGTGACAAGCGGGAATACTCACTACTGTATTACGTCGACCTCTGAAAAATATATTATTTATTTGTAAACACACGGGAGAAAAAGGAATCCAATCCCGAATTCCAAATTCAAAAGAAAATTAAAAACAGTCTGCTGCGGCGGATCAAACTCGCAGGAATACTCACTACTCTACAACGACGACTTTCAACAATATAATATTTGTTAACACATCAGATTTTATCAATCGCCGTTACAAAAAGTAATCTAATTTTGAATGGGACTAAAATTGTCGAAGCAAGATTAAACTTGTTGTTGTTCGGGATCAAACTCATGTCACTCGAGTGCAAGCAGGAATGCTCGCCCTTGTATTACAACGACCTTTGGAACATAATAACTCGAGTGACAAGCGGAAATACTCACCACTGTACCACTACAACGACCTCTGAAAACATATTATACGTTAACACACAAGATTTCATAAACAATTGTTTAGCCAACTTTCTTTTCAAACTTCACTTGTTGGGGTTCGATCCCAAACTACCGGCATGACAGGTTCACCGCTGTCCAATTTTGAGTTCCGTTAAAATTACGAAAAGAAAACAACTAAAATCACCGTTGCCGGGGATCGAACCCGGGTCACCTGCGTGACAGGCAGGAATACTCACCACTATACTACAACGACTCATAAAAAATATATTATTTCGTAACGCTCCAGATTTTACCAATCGTCTTTAGAAAAAGCGGTCCATTGTCAACGCTCTAGATTTTATTAATTGAAGATTCGGAACAAGTAATCCAAATTCAAATCCGGTGAAAATTGTCAAAAGAAACTAAACTTATTATTGTCGGGGTTCAAACTCATGTCTATGGAGTGACAAGCGGGAATACTCACTACTGTATTACGTCGACCTCTGAAAAATATATTATTTATTTGTAAACACACGGGAGAAAAAGGAATCCAATCCCGAATTCCAAATTCAAAAGAAAATTAAAAACAGTCTGCTGCGGCGGATCAAACTCGCAGGAATACTCACTACTCTACAACGACGACTTTCAACAATATAATATTTGTTAACACATCAGATTTTATCAATCGCGGTTACAAAAAGTAATCCAATTTTGAATGCGACTAAAATTGTCGAAGCAAGATTAAACTTGTTGTTGTTCGGGATCAAACTATGTCACTCGAGTGCAAGCAGGAATGCTCGCCCTTGTATGAAAACATATTATATGTTAACACACAAGATTTCATAAACAATTGTTTAGCCAACTTTCTTTTCAAACTTCCGTTGTTGGGGTTCGATCCCAAACTACCGGCATGAAAGGTTCACCGCTGTCCAATTTCGAGTTCCGTTAAAATTACGGAAAGAAAACAACTAAAATCGCCGTTGTCGGGGATCGAACCCGGGTCGGTCACCTGCGTGACAGGCAGGAATACTCACCACTATACTACAACGACTCATAAAAAATATATTATTTCGTAACGCACCAAATTTTACCAATCGCTTTTAGAAAAAGCGGTCCATTGTCAACGCTCTAGATTTTATCAATCGAAGATTCAGAACAAGTAATCCAAATTCAAATCCGGTGAAAATTGTCAAAAGAAAACTAAACTTATTATTGTCGGGGTTCAAACTCATGTCTATGGAGTGACAAGCGGAAATACTCACTACTGTATTACATCGACCTCTGAAAAATATATTATTTATTTGTAAACACACGGGAGAAAAAGGAATCCAATCCCGAATTCCAAATTCAAAAGAAAATTAAAAACAGTCTGCTGCGGCGGATCAAACTCGCAGGAATACTCACCACTCTACAACGACGACTTTGAACAATATAATATTTGTTAACACATCAGATTTTATCAATCGCCGTTACAAAAAGTAATCCAATTTTGAATGCGACTAAAATTGTCAAAGCAAGTTTAAACTTGTTGTTGTTCGGGATCAAACTCATGTCACTCGAGTGCAAGCAGGAATGCTCGCCCTTGTATTACAACGACCTTTGGAACATAATAACTCGAGTGACAAGCGGAAATACTCACCACTGTACCACTACAACGACCTCTGAAAACATATTATACGTTAACACACAAGATTTCATAAACAATTGTTTAGCCAACTTTCTTTTCAAACTTCCCTTGTTGGGGTTCGATCCCAAACTACCGGCATGAAGGGTTCACCGCTGTCCAATTTCGAGTTCCGTTAAAATTACGAAAAGAAAACAACTAAAATCGCCGTTG
>NW_019272149.1:0-31976 GCF_002738345.1 Cucurbita maxima | reverse complement strand
GGGATCGAACCCGGGTCGGTCACCTGCGTGACAGGCAGGAATACTCACCACTATACTACAACGACTCATAAAAAATATTTATTTCTTAACGCTCCAGATTTTACCAATCGTCTTTAGAAAAAGCGGTCCATTGTCAACGCTCTAGATTTTATCAATCGAAGATTCGGAACAAGTAATCCAAATTCAAATCCGGTGAAAATTGTCAAAAGAAAACTAAACTTATTATTGTCGGGGTTCAAACTCATGTCTATGGAGTGACAAGCGGGAATACTCACTACTGTATTGGGTCGACCTCTGAAAAATATATTATTTATTTGTAAACACACGGGAGAAAAAGGAATCCAATCCCGAATTCCAAATTCAAAAGAAAATTAAAAACAGTCTGCTGCGGCGGATAAAACTCGCAGGAATACTCACTACTCTACAACGACGACTTTCAACAATATAATATTTGTTAACACATCAGATTTTATCAATCGCCGTTACAAAAAGTAATCCAATTTTGAATGCGACTAAAATTGTCGAAGCAAGATTAAACTTGTTGTTGTTCGGGATCAAACTCATGTCACTCGAGTGCAAGCAGGAATGCTCGCCCTTGTATTACAACGACCTTTGGAACATAATAACTCGAGTCACAAGCGGAAATACTCACCACTGTACCACTACAACGACCTTTGGAACATAATAACTCGAGTGACAAGCGGAAATACTCACCACTGTACCACTACAACGACCTCTGAAAACATATTATACGTTAACACGCAAGATTTCATAAACAATTGTTTAGCCAACTTTCTTTTCAAACTTCCCTTGTTGGGGTTTGATCCCAAACTACCGGCATGACAGGTTCACCGCTGTCCAATTTCAAGTTCCGTTAAAATTACGAAAAGAAAACAACTAAAATCGCCGTTGCCGGGGATCGAACCCGGGTCACCTGCGTGACAGGCAGGAATACTCACCACTATACTACAACGACTCATAAAAAATATATTATTTCGTAACGCTCCAGATTTTACCAATCGTCTTTAGAAAAAGCGGTCCATTGTCAACGCTCTAGATTTTATTAATTGAAGATTCGGAACAAGTAATCCAAATTCAAATCCGGTGAAAATTGTCAAAAGAAACTAAACTTATTATTGTCGGGGTTCAAACTCATGTCTATGGAGTGACAAGCGGGAATACTCACTACTGTATTACGTCGACCTCTGAAAAATATATTATTTATTTGTAAACACACGGGAGAAAAAGGAATCCAATCCCGAATTCCAAATTCAAAAGAAAATTAAAAACAGTCTGCTGCGGCGGATCAAACTCGCAGGAATACTCACTACTCTACAACGACGACTTTCAACAATATAATATTTGTTAACACATCAGATTTTATCAATCGCGGTTACAAAAAGTAATCCAATTTTGAATGCGACTAAAATTGTCGAAGCAAGATTAAACTTGTTGTTGTTCGGGATCAAACTATGCCACTCGAGTGCAAGTAGGAATGCTCCCCCTTGTATGAAAACATATTATATGTTAACACACAAGATTTCATAAACAATTGTGTAGCCAACTTTTTTTTCAAACTTCCGTTGTTGGGGTTCGATCCCAAACTACCGGCATGAAAGGTTCACCGCTGTCCAATTTCGAGTTCCGTTAAAATTACGGAAAGAAAACAACTAAAATCGCCGTTGTCGGGGATCGAACCCGGGTCGGTCACCTGCGTGACAGGCAGGAATACTCACCACTATACTACAACGACTCATAAAAAATATTTATTTCTTAACGCTCCAGATTTTACCAATCGTCTTTAGAAAAAGCGGTCCATTGTCAACGCTCTAGATTTTATCAATCGAAGATTCGGAACAAGTAATCCAAATTCAAATCCGGTGAAAATTGTCAAAAGAAAACTAAACTTATTATTGTCGGGGTTCAAACTCATGTCTATGGAGTGACAAGCGGGAATACTCACTACTGTATTACGTCGACCTCTGAAAAATATATTATTTATTTGTAAACACACGGGAGAAAAAGGAATCCAATCCCGAATTCCAAATTCAAAAGAAAATTAAAAACAGTCTGCTGCGGCGGATCAAACTCGCAGGAATACTCACTACTCTACAACGACGACTTTCAACAATATAATATTTGTTAACACATCAGATTTTATCAATCGCCGTTACAAAAAGTAATCCAATTTTGAATGCGACTAAAATTGTCGAAGCAAGATTAAACTTGTTGTTGTTCGGGATCAAACTCATGTCACTCGAGTGCAAGCAGGAATGCTCGCCCTTGTATTACAACGACCTTTGGAACATAATAACTCGAGTGACAAGCGGAAATACTCACCACTGTACCACTACAACGACCTCTGAAAACATATTATATGTTAACACACAAGATTTCATAAACAATTGTTTAGCCAACTTTCTTTTCAAACTTCCGTTGTTGGGGTTCGATCCCAAACTACCGGCATGACAGGTTCACCGCTGTCCAATTTCGAGTTCCGTTAAAATTACGGAAAGAAAACAACTAAAATCGCCGTTGCCGGGGATCGAACCCGGGTCACCTGCGTGACAGGCAGGAATACTCACCACTATACTACAACGACTCATAAAAAATAATTATTTCTTAACGCTCCAGATTTTACCAATCGTCTTTAGAAAAAGCGACCCATTGTCAACGCTCTAGATTTTATCAATCGAAGATTCGGAACAAGTAATCCAAATTCAAATCCGGTGAAAATTGTCAAAAGAAAACTAAACTTATTATTGTCGGGGTTCAAACTCATGTCTATGGAGTGACAAGCGGGAATACTCACTACTGTATTGCGTCGACCTCTGAAAAATATATTATTTATTTGTAAACACACGGGAGAAAAAGGAATCCAACCCCGAATTCCAAATTCAAAAGAAAATTAAAAACAGTCTGCTGCGGCGGATCAAACTCGCAGGAATACTCACTACTCTACAACGACGACTTTCACCAATATAATATTTGTTAACACATCAGATTTTATCAATCGCCGTTACAAAAAGTAATCCAATTTTGAATGCGACTAAAATTGTCGAAGCAAGATTAAACTTGTTGTTGTTCGGGATCAAACTCATGTCACTCGAGTGCAAGCAGGAATGCTCGCCCTTGTATTACAACGACCTTTGGAACATAATAACTCGAGTCACAAGCGGAAATACTCACCACTGTACCACTACAACGACCTCTGAAAACATATTATATGTTAACACACAAGATTTCATAAACAATTGTTTAGCCAACTTTCTTTTCAAACTTCCGTTGTTGGGGTTCGATCCCAAACTACCGGCATGAAAGGTTCACCGCTGTCCAATTTCGAGTTCCGTTAAAATTACGGAAAGAAAACAACTAAAATCACCGTTGCCGGGGATCGAACCCGGGTCACCTGCGTGACAGGCAGGAATACTCACCACTATACTACAACGACTCATAAAAAATATATTATTTCGTAACGCTCCAGATTTTACCAATCGTCTTTAGAAAAAGCGGTCCATTGTCAACGCTCTAGAATTTATTAATCGAAGATTCGGAACAAGTAATCCAAATTCAAATCCGGTGAAAATTGTCAAAAGAAAACTAAACTTATTATTGTCGGGGTTCAAACTCATGTCTATGGAGTGACAAGCGGGAATACTCACTACTGTATTACGTCAACCTCTGAAAAATATATTATTTATTTGTAAACACACGGGAGAAAAAGGAATCAAATCCCGAATTCCAAATTCAAAAGAAAATTAAAAACAGTCTGCTGCGGCGGATCAAACTCGCAGGAATACTCACTACTCTACAACGACGACTTTCAACAATATAATATTTGTTAACACATCAGATTTTATCAATCGCCGTTACAAAAAGTAATCCAATACTAAATCTTTCTAAAATTGTCAAAACAAGATTAAACATGTTATTGTTCGAGATCAAACTCAGGTCACTCGAGTTACAAGTAGGAACGCCTGCCCTTGTATTACAATGACCTCTCGAACATAATAACTCTAGTGACAAGCGGAAATACTCACCTCTTTCTAAATTACCGGCATGACAGGTTAACCTGTGTCCAATTTGGAGTTTCGTTAAAACTACAGAAAGAAACAAACTAAAATAATAGTCGTTTCGTTAAAACTACAGAAAGAAACAAACTAAAATAATAGTCATTTTCGAGGATGGAACCTAGGTCACCTAAGCTACGTGATAGGCAGGAATACTGACCACTATAGTAAACTCATAATAAATAAATTATTTGTTAACGATCAAGATTTTACCAATCGTCTTTAGAAAAAGTGATCCATTGTCAACTCTCTAGATTTTATCAATCGAAGATTCGGAACAAGTAATCCAATTTCAAATGCGGTGCAAATTTTCAAAAGAAAATTAAGCTTATTATTGTCGGGGTTCAAACTCAGGTCTCTCGAGTGACAAGCGGGAATACTCACTACTGTATTACATCAACCTCTGAAAAATATATTATTTGTTAACACACGAGAGAAAAAGGAATCCAATCTCGAATTTCGTTGTTGGGAAACAAACCCAAATCATCCGATTCACCACTACCAAATTTCGAATTCAAAAGAAAATTAAAAGTCGTCGCTGTGGGGGATCAAACTCGTGGGAGTACTCACCACTCTACAACGACGACTTTCGAAAAATATAATATTGTCAACACACCAGGTTTTATCAATCGCCGTTACAAAAAGTAATCCAATTTTGAATCCTACTAAAATTTTCAAAACATGATTAAACTTGTTATTGTGTGGGATCAAACTCAAGATTTCATAAACAATGTTTTAGTCGACTTTCTTTTCAAACTACTGTTGTTGGGGATCGAACCCAAACTACTGACCACACAAGTTCACCAATGTCCAAATTCGAGTTTCGTTAAAAATACAGAAAGAAAAAAACTAAAATAGTCGTTTTCAAGGATCAAACCTACCTAAGTCACCTACGTGACAGGCAGGAATACTCACCACTATACTACAACAACTCATAATAAATAAATTATTTGTTAACGCTCGATTATACCAATCTTCTTTAGAAAAAGTGATCCATTAAACTATCTAGATTTTATCAATCTAAGATTTGAAATAAGTAATCCAATTACTAATTTGGTGAAATTATAAAAAGAAAATTAAACTTATTATTGTCCGGGGTTCAAACTCAGATTTCTCGAGTGACAAGCGGGAATACTCACTACTGTATTACATCGACCTCTGAAAAATATATTATTTGTTAACACACGAGAAAAAAAGAAATCCAATCTCGAATTTCGTTGTTGGGGAACAAACCCAAATCATCCGGTTAACCACTACCGAATTTTTAATTCAAAAGAAAATTAAAAATCTTCGCTGCGGGGGTACTCACCACTCTATAACGACGACTTTCCAAAAATAAAATATTTGTTTACAAACCAGATTTTATCCATGGCCGTTACAAAATGTAATTCAATTTTGAATCCGACTAAAATTGTAAGAACAAGATTAAACTTGTTATTGTTCAGGATCAAACTTGGGTCACTGAGTGACAAGCATGAATGCTCGCCCTTGTATTACAACGACCTCTGGAACATAATAACTCGAATGAGAAGCGGAAATACTCCCCATTGTACCACTAAAACGACTCATAAAAAATAAATTATTTGTTAAGGCTCAAGATTTTACCAATCGTCTTTAGAAAAAGTGATCCATTGTCAACGCTCTAGAATTTATCAATCGAAGATTTGAAACAAGTAATCCAATTTCAAATGCCGTGCAAATTTACAAAAGAAAATTAAGCTTATTATTGTCGGGGTTCAAACTCAGGTCTCTCGAGTGACAAGCGGGAATACTTGTTAGATAAAACCTGAGTTTTTACCGTTTTTCCTTATTCACACGATTTCAGAAAATCTCCGTTTGACCATTTGACAAAACACGTCGAATGGATCAGCAAAATTTTAGACGGAAAGTTTGTAGGGAGTGGCACAGATTTAGTTGGCCACTCTACCGTCATATTTAGAATAATTTATATTTTAAATAGGAGATTTGTTCAGAATAAATAACGGTTGAAGATCGGTGTATATCATTGCAGGGGAGCCAACCTATCAACAAACAAGTTGAATAGCTCAAGTGTTTAGAGCTTTGACCTAACATTTTACAGGTTCGAGTAGAAGAAAATGAAAAGTGTAAAAACACACACATCATGGGGCCCATCTCGGGTAGGCTCACTCACTCCTCCACGCCGTCGCCGTGATGACGGGCGTCAAGTTATCGTTGAGGATCGGTTGGCGTTCGCCGCCATATTACGATCTGTGTGCCTCTTTCCACCAAGCGCACCGCGCAATCGGCCTGGGAGTGGACTTTACCGCCATATTACGATCTGTGTGCCCCCAGAGATGCTGACATCTCTGTCCACCAAGCGCACCGCGCAATCGGCCTGGGAGTGGACTTTATTGACAAAGTTCAACTATAACGAGTGGACCTTGTTAATGCGCGTCAACCTACAGGCACAAGGGTTATGGGCATGCTGTCGAGCCAGAGAAAGGAGAAACGATTGAGGATCGGCTGGCGTTCGCCGCACCGCGCAATCGGCCTGGGAGGGAATCAATCGTTCAGTATCCTATATTGACAAAGTCCAACTATAACGAGTGGACCTTGTTAATGCGCGTCAACCTACAGGCATAAGGGTTATGGGCATGCTGTCGAGCCAGAGGAAGGAGAAACGATTGAGGATCGGCTGGCGTTCGCCGCCATATTACGATCTGTGTGCCCTCAGAGATGCTGGCATCTCTCTCCACCAAGCGCACCGCACAATCGGCCTGGGAGGGGAATCAAATCCCGTCGGGTCGGTGTACAGCGAATGCGGGAATCCAACATCGAGCAGCTACGAAAGGAGCTCTCGGAGATCTACTTTAAGGACCGGCAAATTCGTCGATGATTTTTCAATGCGGATCACGGGGCTTGCCAATAGCATCACCACACTCGGTGGCAGCATCAGTCAAGTTATCGTAGAGCGAGTGATCAGGGAGACAACGACTGCAGTCGTTCAGTATCCTATATTGACAAAGTCCAACTATAACGAGTGGACCTTGTTAATGCGCGTCAACCTACAGGCACAAGGGTTATGGGCATGCTGTCGAGCCAGAGGAAGGAGAAACGATTGAGGATCGGCTGGCGTTCGCCGCCATATTACGATCTGTGTGCCCCCAGAGATGCTGGCATCTCTCTCCACCAAGCGCACCGCGCAATTGGCCTGGGAGGGAATCAAATCTCGTCGGGTCGGTGTACAGCGAGTGCGGGAATCCAACATCGAGCAGCTACGAAAGGAGCTCTCGGAGATCCACTTCAAGGACTGGCAAATCCGTCGATGATTTTTCAATGCGGATCACGGGGCTTGCCAATAGCATCACCACACTCGGTGGCAGCATCAACGAGACAGAAATCGTGAAGAAGATGCTGCAGGTCGTCCCTGATCACCTCGAGCAAGTTGCGATTTCAATCGAGACATTTGTTGACGTGAATGACCTAACGGTGGAAGAGGTGACCGGAAGACTGCGTAACGTCGAGCAGCGGAAGAAAAACACCATTTCAGCTGTCGACAAGGAGGGTCGTCTACTCCTCACTGAGGAGGAATGGCTTGCACGCCTAAAGCTCCGTGACAACACCGGCGAGAGCAATGGGTCCTCCTCCAGCCGCAAAGACGGTAAGAAGCCATGGATCTCCCACGGGCGTATGAGCGGGAAAAGTTGGAATCTAAAGAAGGAGTCGACCAATGGCAGGCCGATCTGCTCGAACTGTGGGAAGAGAGAACACCTAAGCAGGAATTGCTGGAGCAAGCTTAGGAACAAGGAAAAGGCCGAAAAGGCCCATGTGGCTCAATCCGAGGAGGACGAGCCAGCTCTCTTCATGGTAACTGCATGTGTCCCCATGGTCGATTCCAAATCCACGGAGATGGAGGTAATCGACGACGATGTTGAACTTGAGAAAGAGCTCCAGCTGGGCGTAGCAAAGGTGGCACCAGCTAGGGAGCCAATTCAACTGGAGGAGCGAGTGTTCGCTCAAATCAGCCAGCGCGACGAGCAACACAAGGGCCGGCGATGGATCCTAGACACAGGGGCAACAAACCATATGACCGGGGCTAGATCTGCGTTCTCCGAGCTCAACTCGGGGATCCGCGGGATGGTGAAATTTGGCGACGGCTCCGTCGTCGAGATCGAAGGACGCGACACCATCCTGTTCGCCAGCAAGGGAGGCGAGCATCGCATGTTGACCGACGTCTATTTCATCCTGAGGCTCAAGGCTAACCTTGTGAGCCTGGGTCAACTCAATGAGCCAGGCTGCTTCATCTCCATCGAGCGCGGACTACTCAAAATTTGCGATAATCAACGACGGCTGCTCACGCAGGCAAGGTGCACGACAAACCGTCTTTACATCCTGGACTTAGAGATAGAGCAACCTGTTAGTCTCTCGGCCAAGACTGAAGAGGTATCTTGGAGGTGGCACGCAAGGTATGGGCATTTAAACTTTCCTGCTCTAGAAAAACTACAGAAGGAGGAGTTGGTGCACGGTTTGCCAGCAATCAAAGGCGTGAACAAGCTGTGCGACGGGTGCCTCATCAGCAAACAGAGGCGCACACCCTTTTCGTCTCGAACGTCCTATCGAGCTGATGAGCCGTTGGAGCTTGTACACGGTAATATCTGCGGGCCCATCAAGCCGGCGACCCCAGGCGGTAAGAGTCTCTTCCTCCTGTTAGTCGATGACAAAAGCCGTTTCATGTGCCTGACCCTGCTGCAAGCGAAAAGTGAGGCGGCAGAGGCGGTTAAGTGCATTAAAGCGCGAGCGGAGGCCGAATGTGAGAAGAAAATGCGAGTGTTGCGCACAGACCGAGGCAGAGAATTCACCTCGACAAGTTTCGGTAAGTACTATGACGAAATCGGCATACAACGGCACCTAACGGCGCCCTACTCCCCTCAACAGAACGGAGTGGTGGAGCGCCAGAATCAGACCATCGTCGGGACAGCAAGGTCATTGTTGGTGACGGCCGGGATGCCTGGGAGATTCTAGGGAGAGGCAGTAATGACGGTCGTCTATCTCCTCATCGGTCACCAACCCGAAGCCTTGACGGGAAGATGCCATATGAGGCCTGTTACAACAAAAAACTAGCGGTACATCATTTTCGCGTGTTCGGCTGCGTCCCATACATGAAGGTAACACGTCCCCACCTCGCCAAGCTCGATCCTAGGGGGCTGAAGGTCGTCTTCATCGGCTATGAACCCGGGAGCAAGGCGTACAGACTATATGATCCTGTAGGGGGGCGAGCTCACGTGTCTCGCGACGTCGTCTTCGACGAAAGCACCTTCTGGCAGTGGAATGATGTGATCGAGGCAGACCATAATCCAAATCAATTTACGGTGAAGTACATCGTCACCGAGCCAGAAGAAGGAGGAGCCCAGCATCAGCAGCCGTCACCGCCGCCAGCAGGTGCAACCCCTGAACTAGTGGAATTCGCAACACCACGGACTGCGGATTCGACGCTGGATGCCGATCACGATACTGATCTGAAGGCTAGGTACCGGAGGATGGACGACCTAGTAAGAGGAGTTGAACCACTTGGACTGGAAGTGCGCGAGCTCGAAGAAGTGGCCGAACTACAGGCCATCAGTGCAGATGAACCAAACACCTTCGCCGAAGCAGAAAAAGAACCCGTGCTGGCTGAAGGTAATGTAGAAGGAGATGACATCCATCACCGAAAACCAGACGTGGAGTCTGGAGGATATGCCACCGGGACACCAAGCCATAGGGCTCAAATGGGTCTTCAAACTGAAGCGCAACGAAAGAGGAGAAGTTGTGAAGCACAAGGCCCGTCTGGTGGCGAAGGGCTACGTCCAGAAGTAAGGAGTGGAGTTCGAAAAGGTATTTGCGCCAGTGGCAAGGTTAGAATCCGTTCGTTTCTTGCTGGCAATTGCAGCACATTACTCTTGGGAGGTTCACCATATGGACGTAAAGTCTGCTTTCCTTAACGGAGAGCTGAAGGAGACTGTTTATGTCCGACAACCACCTGGCTTCCTGGACAACAACAACCCCAATAAAGTATTGCGCCTGCACAAGGCACTCTACGGGCTTCGACAAGCTCCACGAGCCTGGAACGCGAAGCTCAACAGTATCTTACTGTCACTGAAATTCAAACGTTGCGCCTCTGACCATGGCAAGTACACGCACGGCCATGACAAGAAGCGACTAATCGTGGGAGTGTACGTCGACGACCTCATAATCACTGGAGGTGACATGGAAGTCCTCGGAAGGTTCAAGAAGGAGATGTCGAAAAACTTCGAGATGAGCGATCTCGGCGTGCTCAGCTACTATCTCGACATCGAAGTGCAACAGAATTCTACCGGCATCTCCATCTGCCAAAGTGCATACGCAAAGAAGCTGCTGGACACAACTGGACTTGTGGACAGTAATCCTACAAGGACGCCAATGGAGGCCCGACTCCAACTAAGGAAGGCCGGCACTACGACGACAGTCGACTCCACCAATTATCGCAGCATTGTCGGGAGTCTGCGCTATCTGGTAAACTCTCGTCCTAATCTTGCTTATTCTGTTTGATATGTGAGCCGGTTTATGGAAGCACCTAGGGAGGAACATTTAGTGGCTGTCAAGCGCATCCAGCGCTATGTAGCCGGAACCAGAGGCTGGGGTGTAAGATACTGCGCGGGGAGCGGAAAGGAGAAACTCAAGCTAGTCGGCTACAGTGATAGTGACATGGCCAGTGACGTTGATGATCGTAAGAGCACTAGCGGAATGATCTACTTTCTCTCAGGCGGCGCAATCTGCTGGCAATCAACAAAACAGAAGGTAGTTGCTTTGTCTTCCTGCGAAGCAGAATACATAGCCGCTTCGATGGCAGCAAAACAAGGGATCTGACTTGCGCGACTAATGGAAGAACTCATCGGGAGAGAAAGTGATCCACCAATGCTATACGTAGACAACAAAGCTACGATCTCCCTGATCAAAAATCNCGTCTATCTCCTCATCGGTCACCAACCCGAAGCCTTGACGGGAAGATGCCATATGAGGCCTGTTACAACAAAAAACTAGCGGTACATCATTTTCGCGTGTTCGGCTGCGTCCCATACATGAAGGTAACACGTCCCCACCTCGCCAAGCTCGATCCTAGGGGGCTGAAGGTCGTCTTCATCGGCTATGAACCCGGGAGCAAGGCGTACAGACTATATGATCCTGTAGGGGGGCGAGCTCACGTGTCTCGCGACGTCGTCTTCGACGAAAGCACCTTCTGGCAGTGGAATGATGTGATCGAGGCAGACCATAATCCAAATCAATTTACGGTGAAGTACATCGTCACCGAGCCAGAAGAAGGAGGAGCCCAGCATCAGCAGCCGTCACCGCCGCCAGCAGGTGCAACCCCTGAACTAGTTGAATTCGCAACACCACGGACTGCGGATTCGACACTGGATGCCGATCACGATACTGATCTGAAGGCTAGGTACCGGAGGATGGACGACCTAGTAGGAGGAGTTGAACCACCTGGACTGGAAGTGCGCGAGCTCGAAGAAGTGGCCGAACTACAGGCCATCAGTGCAGATGAACCAAACACCTTCGCCGAAGCAGAAAAAGAACCCGTGCTGGCTGAAGGTAATGTAGAAGGAGATGACATCCATCACCGAAAACCAGACGTGGAGTCTGGAGGATATGCCGCCGGGACACCAAGCCATAGGGCTCAAATGGGTCTTCAAACTGAAGCGCAACGAAAGAGGAGAAGTTGTGAAGCACAAGGCCCGTCTGGTGGCGAAGGGCTACGTCCAGAAGTAAGGAGTGGAGTTCGAAAAGGTATTTGCGCCAGTGGCAAGGTTAGAATCCGTTCGTTTCTTGCTGGCAATTGCAGCACATTACTCTTGGGAGGTTCACCATATGGACGTAAAGTCTGCTTTCCTTAACGGAGAGCTGAAGGAGACTGTTTATGTCCGACAACCACCTGGCTTCCTGGACAACAACAACCCCAATGAAGTATTGCGTCTGCACAAGGCACTCTACGGGCTTCGACAAGCTCCACGAGCCTGGAACGCGAAGCTCAACAGTATCTTACTGTCACTGAAATTCAAACGTTGCGCCTCTGACCATGGCAAGTACACGCACGACCATGACAAGAAGCGACTAATCGTGGGAGTGTACGTCGACGACCTCATAATCACTGGAGGTGACATGGAAGTCCTCGGAAGGTTCAAGAAGGAGATGTCGAAAAACTTCGAGATGAGCGATCTCGGCGTGCTCAGCTACTATCTCGGCATCGAAGTGCAACAGAATTCTACCGGCATCTCCATCTGCCAAAGTGCATACGCAAAGAAGCTGCTGGACACAACTGGACTTGTGGACAGTAATCCTACAAGGACGCCAATGGAGGCCCGACTCCAACTAAGGAAGGCCGGCACTACGACGACAGTCGACTCCACCAATTATCGCAGCATTGTCGGGAGTCTGCGCTATCTGGTAAACTCTCGTCCTGATCTTGCTTATTCTGTTTGATATGTGAGCCGGTTTATGGAAGCACCTAGGGAGGAACATTTAGTGGCTGTCAAGCGCATCCAGCGCTATGTAGCCGGAACTAGAGGCTGGGGTGTAAGATACTGCGCGGGGAGCGGAAAGGAGAAACTCAAGCTAGTCGGCTACAGTGATAGTGACATGGCCAGTGACGGTGATGATCGTAAGAGCACTAGCGAAATGATCTACTTTCTCTCAGGCGGCGCAATCTGCTGGCAATCAAAAAAACAGAAGATAGTTGCTTTGTCTTCCTGCGAAGCAGAATACATCGCCGCTTCGATGGCAGCAAAACAAGGGATCTGACTTGCGCGACTAATGGAAGAACTCATCGGGAGAGAAAGTGATCCACCAATGCTATACGTAGACAACAAAGCTACGATCTCCCTGATCAAAAATCAAGTTTTGCATGAACGAAGCAAGCACATAGAAATCAGATTCCACTGCATTCGAGAATGTGCAGATCGAGGGCTCATCAAAATTGATTACATCCGAACAGAGGAACAACTTGGAGACATTTTCACCAATTCCCTGGCGCGGGTGAAATTTGAAGAACTATGCTCAATGATTGGAGTTCAAATAGTAAGGTAGATATACTACAGGTTTTAGGAGGAGATTGTTAGATAAAACTTGAGTTTTTACCGTTTTTCCTTATTCACACGATTTCAGAAAATCTCCCTTTTGACCATTTGACAAAACAAGTCGAATGGATCACAAAAATTTTAGACGGAAATTTTGTATGGAGTGGCACAGTATATTTTAAATATGGGATTTGTTCCGAATAAATAACAACCTGATTTTGAATGCAGTAAGAATTCAGTTATTCTCTCTCTCCTTTTTTACTCATTTTTCATCCAAATACCAATTTCCTCTCACCGAGAATTCAGTTATTCTCTCTCTCCTTTTTTACTCATTTTTCATCCAAATACCAATTTCCTCTCACCGAATAATAAAACAATACTCACTACTTTATTACATCGACCTCTGAAAAATATATTATTTGTTACCACACGAGAGAAAAAGGAATCCAATCCCGAATTTCGTTGTTGGGAAACAAACCCAAATAATCCGTTTCACCACCACTGAATTTCAAATTTAAAAGAAAATTAAAAATCGTCGCTGCGGGGGATCAAACTCGTGGGAGTACTCACCACTCTACAACGACGACTTTCGAAAAATATAATATTTGTTAACAAACCAGATTTTATCCATCGCCGTTACAAAAAGTAATTCAATTTTGAATCCGACTAAAATTGTAAAAACAAGATTAAACTTGTTAATGTTCGGGATCAAACTTAGGTTCATGAGTGATAAGCAGGAATGCTCGCCCTTGTATTACAACGACCTCTGGAACATAATAACTCGAATGACAAGCGGAAATACACTCCATTGTATCACTAAAACAACTCATAAAAAAAAAAACTATTTGTTAACGCTCCAGATTTTACCAATAGTCTTTAGAAAAGGTGATCCATTGTCAACGCTTTAGATTTTATCAATCGAAGATTCGGGACAAGTAATCACTTTTCAAATGAGGTGCAAATTTTCAAAAGAAAATTAGGCTTATTATTGTCAGGGTTCAAACTCAGGTCTCTCGAGTGACAAGCGGGAATACTCACTACTGTATTACATAGACCTCTGAAAAATATATTATTTGTTAACACACGAGAGAAAAAGGAATCCAATCCCGAATTTCTGTGTTGGGAAACAAACCCAAATCATCCGGTTCACCACTACCGAATTTCGAATTCAAAAGAAAATTAAAAATCATCGCTGCGGGGGATCAAACTCGTGGGAGTACTCACAACTCTACAACGACGACTTTCAAAAAATATAATATTGGTTAACAAACCAGATTTTATCCATCGCCGTTACAAAAATTAATTCAATTTTGAATCTGACTAAAATTGTAAAAACAAGATTAAACTTGTTATTGTTCGGGATCAAACTTGGGTCACTGAGTGACAAGCAGGAATGCTAGCCTTTGTATTACAACGACCTCTGGAACATAATAACTCGAATGACAAGCGGAAATACTCCCCATTATACCACTAAAATGACTCATAAAAAATAAATTATTTGTTAACGCTCCAGATTTTACAAATTGTCTTTAGAATAGGTGATCCATTGTCAACGCTCTAGATTTTATCAATCGAAGATCGGGACAAGTAATCCAATTTCAAATGCGGTGCAAATTTTCAAAAGAAAATTAGGCTTATTATTGTCGAGGTTCAAACTCCGGTCTCTCGAGTGACAAGCGGAAATACTCACTACTGTATTACATCGACCTCTGAAAAATATATTATTTGTTAACACACTAGAGAAAAAGGAATCTAATCCCAAATTTCGTTGTTGGGAAACAAACCCAAATCATCTGGTTCACCACTACCGAATTTCGAATTCAAAAGAAAATTAAAAATCGTCACTGCGGGGGATCAAACTCGTGGGAGTACTCACCGCTCTACAACGACGACTTTCGAAAAATATAATATTTGTTAACAAACCAGATTTTATCCATCGCCGTTACAAAAGGTAATTTAATTTTGAATCCGACTAAAATTGTCAAAACAAGATTAAACTTNCCATCGCCGTTACAAAAGGTAATTTAATTTTGAATCCGACTAAAATTGTAAGAACAAGATTAAACTTGTTATTGTTCGGGATCAAACTTGGGTCACTGAGTGACAAGCAGGAATGCTCGCCCTTGTATAGCAACGACCTCTAGAAACTAATAACTCGAATGACAAGCGGAAATACTCTCCATTGTATCACTAAATCGACTCGTTAAAAATAAATTATTTGTTAACGCTCTAGATTTTACCAATCGTCTTTAGAAAAAGTGATCCATTGTCAATGCTCTAGATTTTATCTATCGAAGATTCGGGACAAGTAATCCAATTTCAAATGCGGTGCAAATTTTCTAAAGAAAATTAAGCTTATTATTGTCGGGTTTCAAACTCAGGTCTCTCGAGTGACAGCGGGAATACTCACTACTGTATTACATCGACCTCTGAAAAATATATTATTTGTTAACACACGAGAGAAAAAAGAATCCAATCCCGAATTTCGTTGTTGGAAAACAAACCCAAATCATCCGGTTCACCACTACCGAATTTCGAATTCAAAAGAAAATTAACAATCGTCGCTTCGGGGGATCAAACTCGTGGGAGTACTCACAACTCTACAACGACGACTTTCGAAAAATATAATATTTGTGAACAAACAAGATTTTATCCATAGCCGTTACAAAAAGTAATTCAATTTTGAATCCGACTAAAATTGTAAAAACAAGATTAAACTTGTTATTGTTCGGGATCAAACTTGGGTCACTGAGTGACAAGCAGGAATGCTCGCCCTTGTATTACAACGACCTCTGGAACATAATAACTCGAATGACAAGCGGAAATACTCCCCATTGTACCACTAAAACGACTCATAAAAAATAAATTATTTGTTAACGCTCCAGATTTTACCAATCGTCTTTAGAAAAAGTGATCCATTGTCAACGCTCTAGATTTTATCAATCGAAGATTCGGAACAAGTAATCCAATTTCAAATGCGGTGCAAATTTTCAAAAGAAAATTAAGCTTATTATTGTCGGGGTTCAAACTCAGGTCTCTCGAGTGACAAGCGGGAATACTCACTACTGTATTACATCGACCTCTGAAAAATATATTATTTGTTAACACACGAGAGAAAAAGGAATCCAATCCCGAATTTCGTTGTTGGGAAACAAACCCAAATCATCCGGTTCACCACTACCGAATTTCGAATTCAAAAGAAAATTAAAAATCGTCGCTGCGGGGGATCAAACTCGTGGGAGTACTCACCACTCTACAACGACGACTTTCGAAAAATATAATATTTGTTAACAAACCAGATTTTATCCATCGCCGTTACAAAAAGTAATTCAATTTTGAATCCGACTAAAATTGTAAAAACAAGATTAAACTTGTTATTGTTCGGGATCAAACTTGGGTCACTGAGTGACAAGCAGGAATGCTCGCCCTTGTATTACAACGACCTCTGGAACATAATAACTCGAATGACAAGCGGAAATACTCCCCATTGTACCACTAAAACGACTCATAAAAAATAAATTATTTGTTAACGCTCCAGATTTTACCAATCGTCTTTAGAAAAAGTGATCCATTGTCAACGCTCTAGATTTTATCAATCGAAGATTCGGAACAAGTAATCCAATTTCAAATGCGGTGCAAATTTTCAAAAGAAAATTAAGCTTATTATTGTCGGGGTTCAAACTCAGGTCTCTCGAGTGACAAGCGGGAATACTCACTACTGTATTACATCGACCTCTGAAAAATATATTATTTGTTAACACACGAGAGAAAAAGGAATCCAATCCCGAATTTCGTTGTTGGGAAACAAACCCAAATCATCCGGTTCACCACTACCGAATTTCGAATTCAAAAGAAAATTAAAAATCGTCGCTGCGGGGGATCAAACTCGTGGGAGTACTCACCACTCTACAACGACGACTTTCGAAAAATATAATATTTGTTAACAAACCAGATTTTATCCATCGCCGTTACAAAAAGTAATTCAATTTTGAATCCGACTAAAATTGTAAAAACAAGATTAAACTTGTTATTGTTCGGGATCAAACTTGGGTCACTGAGTGACAAGCAGGAATGCTCGCCCTTGTATTACAACGACCTCTGGAACATAATAACTCGAATGACAAGCGGAAATACACTCCATTGTATCACTAAAACAACTCATAAAAAAAAACTATTTGTTAACGCTCCAGATTTTACCAATAGTCTTTAGAAAAGGTGATCCATTGTCAACGCTTTAGATTTTATCAATCGAAGATTCGGGACAAGTAATCCAATTTCAAATGAGGTGCAAATTTTCAAAAGAAAATTAGGCTTATTATTGTCAGGGTTCAAACTCAGGTCTCTCGAGTGACAAGCGGGAATACTCACTACTGTATTACATCGACCTCTGAAAAATATATTATTTGTTAACACACGAGAGAAAAAGGAATCCAATCCCGAATTTCGTTGTTGGGAAACAAACCCAAATCATCCGGTTCACCACTACCGAATTTCGAATTCAAAAGAAAATTAAGAATCGTCGTGCGGGGTCTCAAACTCGTGCGAGTACTCACCACTCTACATCAACGACTTTCGAAAAACATAATATTTGTTAACAAACCAGATTTTATCCATCGCCATTACAAAAAGTAATTCAATTTTGAATCCCACTAAAATTGTAAAAACAAGATTAAACTTGTTATTGTTCGGGATCAAACTTGGGTCACTGAGTGACAAGCAGGAATGCTCGCCCTTGTATTACAACGACCTCTGGAACATAATAACTCGAATGACAAGCGGAAATACTCTCCATTGTATCACTAAATCGACTCGTTAAAAATAAATTATTTGTTAACGCTCTAGATTTTACCAATCGAAGATTCGGAACAAGTAATCCAATTTGAAATCTGGTGCCAATTTTCAGAAGAAAATTAAGCTTAGTATTGTCGGGTTTCAAACTCAGGACTCTCGAGTGACAAGCGGGAATACTCACTACTATACTACATCGACCTCTGAAAAATATATTATTTGTTATCACACGAGAGAAAAAGGAATCCAATCCCGAATTTCGTTGTTGGGAAACAAACCCAAATCATCCGGTTCACCACTACCGAATTTTGAATTCAAAAGAAAATTAAAAATCGTCGCTGCGGGGGATCAAAATCGTGGGAGTACTCACCACTCTACAACGACGACTTTCGAAAAATATAATATTTGTTAACAAACCAGATTTTATCCATCGCCGTAACAAAAAGTAATTCAATTTTGAATCCGACTAAAATTGTAAAAACAAGATTAAACATGTCATTGTTCGGGATCAAACTTGGGTCACTGAGTGACAAGAAGGAATGCTCGCCCTTGTATTACAACGACCACTAGAACATAATAACTCGAATGACAAGCGAAAATACTCTCCATTGTATCACTAAAACGACTCATAAACAATAAATTATTTGTTAACGCTCCAGATTTTACCAATCGTCTTTAGAAAATGTGATCCATTGTCAACGCTCTAGATTTTATCAATCGAAGATTCGGAACAAGAAATCCAATTTCAAATGCGGTGCAAATTTTCAAAAGAAAATTAAGCTTATTATTGTCGGGGTACAAACTCAGGTCTCTCGAGTGACAAGCGGGAATACTCACTCCTGTATTACATCGACCTCTGAAAAATGTGTTATTTGTTAACACACGAGAGAAAAAGGAATCCAATCCCGAATTTCGTTGTTGGGAAACAAACCCAAATAGTTCGGTTTTCCACTACCGAATTTCGAATTGAAAAGAAATTTAAAAATTGTCGCTGCGAGGGATCAAACTCGTGGGAGTATTCACCACTCTACAACGACTTTCGAAAAATATAATATTTGTTAACAAATCAGATTTTATCCATGGTTTGTACGAAAAGTAATTCAATTTTGAATCCAACTAAAATTGTAAAAACAAGATTAAAATTTTTATTGTTTGGGATCAATCTTGGGTCACTGAGTGACAAGCAGGACTGCTCGCCCTTTTATTACAACGACTTCTTGAACATAATGACTCGAATGACAAGCGGAAATACTCTCCATTGTATCACTAAGACGACTCATAAAAAATAAATTATTTGTTAACGCTCCAGATTTTACCAATCGTCTTTAGAAAATGTGATCCATTGTCAACGCTTTAGATTTTATCAATCGAAGATTCGGAACAAGCAATCCAATTTCAAATGCAGTGCAAATTTTCAAAAGAAAATTAAGCTTATTATTGTCGGGGTTCAAACTAAGGTCTCTCGAGTGACAAGCGGGAATACTCACTACTGTATTGCATCGACCTCTATCCATTGTATCACTAAATCGACTCGTTAAAAATAAATTATTTGTTAACGCTCTAGATTTTACCAATCGAAGATTCAGAACAAGTAATCCAATTTGAAATCTGGTGCCAATTTTCAGAAGAAAATTAAGCTTAGTATTGTCGGGGAACAAGTAATCCAATTTGAAATCTGGTGCCAATTTTCAGAAGAAAATTAAGCTTAGTATTGTCGGGTTTCAAACTCAGGACTCTCGAGTGACAAGCGGGAATACTCACTACTATACTACATTAACCTCTGAAAAATATATTATTTCTTAACACACGAGAGAAAATGGAATCCAATCTCGAATTTCGTTGTTGGGAAACAAACCCAAATCATCCGGTTCACCACTACCGAATTTTGAATTCAAAAGAAAATTAAAAATCGTCGCTGCGGGGGATCAAACTCGTACGAGTACTCACAACTCTACAACGACGACTTTCGAAAAATATAATATTTGTTAACAAACCAGATTTTATCCATCGCCGTAACAAAAAGTAATTCAATTTTGAATCCGACTAAATTTGTTAACAAACCAGATTTTATCCATCGCCGTAACAAAAAGTAATTCAATTTTGAATCCGACTAAAATTGTAAAAACAAGATTAAACATGTCATTGTTCGGGATCAAACTTGGGTCACTGAGTGACTAGAAGGAATGCTCGCCCTTGTATTACAACGACCACTAGAACATAATAACTCGAATGACAAGTGAAAATACTCTCCATTGTATCACTAAAACGACTCATAAACAATAAATTATTTGTTAACGCTCCAGATTTTACCAATCGTCTTTAGAAAATGTGATCCATTGTCAACGCTCTAGATTTTATCAATCGAAGATTCGGAACAAGAAATCCAATTTCAAATGCGGTGCAAATTTTCAAAAGAAAATTAAGCTTATTATTGTCGGGGTACAAACTCAGGTCTCTCGAGTGACAAGCGGGAATACTCACTACTGTATTACATCGACCTCTGAAAAATGTGTTATTTATTAACACACGAGAGAAAAAGGAATCCAATCCCGAATTTCGTTGTTGGGAAACAAACCCAAATAGTTCGGTTTTCCTCTACCGAATTTCGAATTGAAAAGAAATTTAAAAATTGTCGCTACGAGGGATCAAACTCGTGGGAGTATTCACCACTCTACAACGACTTTCGAAAAATATAATATTTGTTAACAAATCAGATTTTATCCATGGTTTGTACGAAAAGTAATTCAATTTTGAATCCAACTAAAATTGTAAAAACAAGATTAAAATTTTTATTTTTTGGGATCAATCTTGGGTCACTGAGTGACAAGCAGGACTGCTCGCCCTTTTATTACAACGACCTCTGGAACATAATGACTCGAATGACAAGCGGAAATACTCTCCATTGTATCACTAAGACGACTCATAAAAAATAAATTATTTGTTAACGCTCCAGATTTTACCAATCGTCTTTAGAAAATGTGATCCATTGTCAACGCTCTAGATTTTATCAATCGAAGATTCGGAACAAGCAATCCAATTTCAATTGCGGTGCAAATTTTCAAAAGAAAATTAAGCTTATTATTGTCGGGGTTCAAACTAAGGTCTCTCGAGTGACAAGCGGGAATACTCACTACTGTATTACATCGACCTCTGAAAAATGTATTATTTGTTAACACACGAGAGAAAAAGGAATCCAATCCCGAATTTCGTTGTTGGGAAACAAACCCAAATAGTCCGGTTCACCACTACCGAATTTCGAATTCAAAAGAAAATTAAAAATCGTTGCTGCGGGGGATCAAACTCGTGGGAGTACTCACCACTCTACAACGACGACTTTCGAAAAATATAATATTTGTTAACAAACCAGATTTTATCCATCGCCGTTACAAAAAGTAATTCAATTTTGAATCCGACTAAAATTGTAAAAACAAGATTAAACTTGTTATTGTTCGGGATCAAACTTGGGTCACTGAGTGACAAGCAGGAATGCTCGCCCTTGTATTACAACGACCTCTGGAACATAATAACTCGAATGACAAGCGGAAATACTCCCCATTGTACCACTAAAACGACTCATAAAAAATAAATTATTTGTTAACGCTCCAGATTTTACCAATCGTCTTTAGAAAAAGTGATCCATTGTCAACGCTCTAGATTTTATCAATCGAAGATTCGGAACAAGTAATCCAATTTCAAATGCGGTGCAAATTTTCAAAAGAAAATTAAGCTTATTATTGTCGGGGTTCAAACTAAGGTCTCTCGAGTGACAAGCGGGAATACTCACTACTGTATTGCATCGACCTCTAAAAAATGTATTATTTGTTAACACACGAGAAAAAAATGAATCCAATCCCGAATTTCGTTGTTGGGAAACAAACCCAAATCATCCGGTTCACCACTACCGAATTTCGAATTCAAAAGAAAATTAAAAATCGTCGCTGCGGGGGATCAAACTCGTGGGAGTACTCACCACTCTACAACGACGACTTTCGAAAAATATAATATTTGTTAACAAACCAGATTTTATCCATAGCCGTTACAAAAAGTAATTCAATTTTGAATCCGACTAAAATTGTAAAAACAAGATTAAACTTGTTATTGTTCGGGATCAAACTTGGGTCACTGAGTGACAAGCAGGAATGCTCGCCCTTGTATTACAACGACCTCTGGAACATAATAACTCGAATGACAAGCGGAAATACTCCCCATTGTACCACTAAAACGACTCATAAAAAATAAATTATTTGTTAACGCTCCAGATTTTACCAATCGTCTTTAGAAAAAGTGATCCATTGTCAACGCTCTAGATTTTATCAATCGAAGATTCGGAACAAGTAATCCAATTTCAAATGCGGTGCAAATTTTCAAAAGAAAATTAAGCTTATTATTGTCGGGGTTCAAACTAAGGTCTCTCGAGTGACAAGCGGGAATACTCACTACTGTATTGCATCGACCTCTAAAAAATGTATTATTTGTTAACACACGAGAGAAAAAGGAATCCAATCCCGAATTTCGTTGTTGGGAAACAAACCCAAATCATCCGGTTCACCACTACCGAATTTCGAATTCAAAAGAAAATTAAAAATCGTTGCTGCGTGGGATCAAACTCGTGGTTGTACTCACAACTCTAAAACGACTTTCGAAACATATAATATTTGTTATTAAACCAGATTTTATCCATCGCCGTTACAAAAAGTAATTCAATTTGGTATCCGACTAAAATTTGAAAAACAAGATGAAACTTTTTATTGTTCGGGATCATACTTGGGTCACAGAGTTACAAGCTGGAATGCTCACCCGTGTATTACAACGACCTCTGGAACATAACAACTCGAATGACAAGCGGAAATACTCCTCAGTTTACCACTAAAACGACTCATAAAAAATAAATTATTTGTTAAGGCTCCAGATTTTACCAATCGTCTTCAGAAAAAGTGACCAATTATCAACGCTCTAGATTTTATCAAACGAAGATTCGGAACAAGTAATTCAATTTCAAATGGGGTGTAAATTTTCAAAAGAAAATTAAGCTTATTATTGTCGGGGTTCAAACTCAGGTCTCTCGAGTGACAAGCGGGAATACTCACTACTGTATTACATCGACCTCTGAAAAATATATTATTTGTTAACGCACGAGAGAAAAAGGAATCCAATCCCGAATTTCGAATTCAAAAGAAAATAAAAAAATCGTCGTTGCGTGGGATCGAACTCGTGGGAGTACTCACCACTCTACAACGACGACTTTCGAAAAATATAATATTTGTTAACAAACCAGATTTAACCATGGCCGTTACGAAAAGTAATTCAATTTTGAATCCGACTAAAATTGTAAAAACAAGATTAAACTTCTTTTTGTTTGGGATCAAACTTGGGTCACTGAGTGACAAGCAGGACTGCTCGCCCTTGTATTACAACGACCTCTGGAACATAATAACTCGAATGACAAGCGGAAATACTCCATTGTATCACTAAGACAACTCATAAAAATAAATTATTTGTTAACGCTCCAGATTTTACCAATCGTCTTTAGAAAATGTGATCCATTGTCAACGGTCTAGATTTTATCAATCGAAGATTCGGAACAAGTAATCCAATTTCAAATGCGGTGCAAATTTTAAAAAGAAAATTAAGCTTATTATTGTCGGGGTACAAACTCAGGTCTCTCGAGTGACAAACGGGAATACTCACTACTGTATTACATCGACCTCTGAAAAATCAAACTCAGGTCTCTCGAGTGACAAACGGGAATACTCACTACTGTATTACATCGACCTCTGAAAAATGTGTTATTTGTTAACACACGTGAGAAAAAGGAATCTAATCCCGAATTTCGAATTCAAAAGAAATTTAAAAATAATCGCTGCGGGGGATCAAACTCGTCGGAGTACTCACCACTCTACAACGACGACTTTCGAAAAATATAATATTTGTTAACAAACCAGATTTTATCCATGGTTGTTACGAAAAGTAATTCAATTTTGAATCCGACTAAAATTGTAAAAACAAGATTAAACTTTTTATTGTGTGGGATGAAACTTGGGTCACTGAGTTAGAAGCAGGACTGCTCGCCCTTTTATTACAATTTTAGTCGTGCCCCATAAGTTTGGACGAAAACTGAAGTCGTAGCTGGCCCAGGGTGTCAGCTTGTGGACTCCCAAGTCATCATCGCTAGATTTGCAGTGAATAGTGAGCTGATTTTTAGATTTTAGAGAATTTGTTATCTTGACCATAATATTTGGATTTTGGAGGAATGATCCTTCTACGGTAGTGAATTGGTTAGCAAAGAACAATGGAATTAAGTGAGAAAGTGCAAGCGTTGAAAATAAACTCATATGGTTGAAATTGGAGAGGAAAAGAGATGTGTATGAACACATTTGTGCTTCATTTGTTTCACTTTTTATAGTTGAAAAGGAAGATCTTCGGTCATTGAAAAATGACCTTTTTTCCCTTTTCACCTACTTTTTCCTTTCCAATCTTTGTCGAAATGACTTGATTAAGACTCTTGTCCTTGCTTAATCCTCTTAATTTCTTTCCTTGAATCATTTGGATCTTACATGGCCGCTTGTTCTTATTGGAGCTAATTTCCTTTATTTTTTTGGGGTGTTACATCATTCCTCATCACTTTGCTCCTCAAATCGTAATCATCAATCATAATTTTATACATGATCGTAAGATGAATTGGTCAACTCTTTACTGGTCTCTATATGCGTCCATCATCATGAATATGTGAGGTCCATTCTTTCTTATAACATTTTTCATACTACACCAGACATAATTATTTGATTCATAAGCATCATAAACAAAACCTTAAACCAAACCACCACCAAGAGATCTAGATCACCTAAATAAGGTTCATTTAAAACAGCACTTGTTTTTTTTTTTTTTTTTATTAAATGACGGAACAATTTGATAACTATTTGAAAACCTCCTTTATTGTTCTTTCTAATCCAAAATGAATTAGAAATTTTGGAAACTCTTGGGTTTCAATTTGTTTTAAAAAATAACAAACCTTTAAATTGTTATTTTACCATCTATGATCGAGTTGCGAAATGCCTTATTATGGTAAGTCTGTATTTTCCTCCTCTAATATGTCATTTCCACGTCCTACTGCGCCGATGAGCCGTTGGAGCTTGTACACGATGATGACAAAAGCCGCTTCATGTGGCTTACCCTACTTCAAGCGAAAAGTGAGGTGGAAGAGGCGGTTAAGCGCACAGACCGAGGCAGAGAATTCACCTCGGCAAGTTTCTATAAGTACTGCGACGAGATCGATATACAATGGCACCTTACGGCGCTCTACTCTCCCTAACAGAACGTAGTGGTGGAGCGCCAAAATCAGACCATCGTCGGGACAGCGAGGTCATTGCTGGTGACGGCCGGGATGCCTGGGAGATTCTGGGGAGAGGCGATAATGATGACCGTCTATCTCCTCAATCGGTCACCAACCCGAAGCCTCGACGGGAAGATGCCATATGAGGCCTGGTACAACAAAAAGCCAGTGGTACATCATTTCCACGTCTTACCGCACCGATGAGCCGTTGGAGCTTGTACACGGTGATGACAAAAGTTGCTTCATGTGGCTGACCCTACTGCAAGCGAAAAGTGAGGCGGTTAAGCGCATTAAAGCGCAAGCGGAGGCCGAATGTGAGAAGAAGATGCGAGTGCTGCGCACAGACCGAGGCGAAGAATTCTCCTTGACAAGTTTTGGTAAGTACTGTGACGAGATCGGCATACAACGGCACCTAACGGCGCCCTACTCCTCCCAACAAAATGGAGTGGTGGAGCGCCAAAATCAGACCATCGTCAGGACAACGAGGTCATTGCTAGTGACGGCCAGGATACCTGGGAGATTATGGGCAGAGGCGATAATGACGACCGTCTATCTCCTCAATCGGTCACCAACCCGAAGCCTCGACGGGAAGATGCCATATGAGGCTTGGTACAACAAAAAGCCAGCAGTACATCATTTATGCGTGTTCGGCTGCGTCACATACATGAAGGTAACACGTCCCCACCTGGCCAAGCTCGATCCTAGGTGGCTGAAGGTCGTCTTCATCGGTTATGAGCCCGGGAGCAAGGCGTACAGATTCTATGATCCTGTAGGGGGCGAGCTCACGTGTCTCGCGACGTTGTCTTCGATGAAAGCACCTTCTGGCAGTGGAATGAAGTGATCAAGGCAGACCATAATCCAAATCAATTCACGGTGGAGTACCTCTTCACCGAGCCGGAAGAAGGAGGAGCCCATCATCAGGAGCTGTCACCGCCGCCAGCAGGTGCAACCCCTGAACCAGTGGAATTCGCAACACCACGGACTACGGATTCGACGCTGGATGCTGATCACGATGCTGATCTAGAGGCCAGGTACCAGAGGATGGACGACCTAGTGGGAGGAGGTGAATCACCTGGACTGGTAGCGCGCGAGCTCGAAGAAGTGGCTGAACTGCATGCCATCAGTGCAGATGAACCGAACACCTTGGGCAAAGCAGAAAGGAACCCATGCTGACTGAAGGCAATGCAGGAGGAGATGACATCCATCACCGAGAACCAGACGTGGAGTCTGAAGGATATGCCACCGGAACACTGAGCCATAGGGCTCAAATGGGTCTTCAAACTGAAGCGCAACGAAAAAGGAGAAGTTGTGAAGCACAAAGCCCGTCTGGTGGCGAAGGGCTACGTCTAGAAGCAAGGAGTGGACTTCGAAGAGGTATTTGCGTCAGTGGCAAGGTTAGAATTCGTCCGTCTCTTGCTGGCAATTCCGGCCCATTACTCTTTGGAGGTTCACCATATGGACGTGAAGTCTGCTTTCCTTAACAGAGAGCTGAAAGAGACCGCTACGTCCGACAACCACTTGGCTTCCTGGACAACGACAACCCCAATAAGGTACTGCTTCTGCACAAAGCACTCTATGGGCTTCGACAAGCCCCACGAGCCTGGAACGCGAAGCTTGACAGTACCCTACTGTCACTGAAATTCAAGCGCTGTGCCTCTGAGTATGACATGTACATGCACGGCCATGGCAAGCAGCGACTGATCCTGGGAGTGTATGTCGACGACCTCATAATCACTAGAGGCGACGTGGAATTCCTCGAAAGGTTCAAGAAGGAGATGTCAAAGAACTTCGAGATGAGCGATCTTGGCGTGCTCAGCTACTACCTCGACATTGAAGTGCAATAGAACTCTACCGGCATCTCCATCTGCCAAAGTGCATACGCAAAGAAGCTGTTGGACACAACTAGGCTTGTGAACAATAATCCTACAAGGATGCCAATGGAGGCCCGGCTCCAACTAAGGAAGGCCGGCATTACGATGACAGTCGACTCCACCAATTACCGCAACATTGTTAGGAGTCTGCGCTATTTGGTAAACTCTCGTTCTGATCTTGCTTATTCTGTTGGATATGTGAGCAGGTTTATGGAAGCACCTAGGGAGGAGCATCTAATGGCTGTCAAGCGCATCCTGCGCTATGTAGCCGGAACCAGAGGCTGGGGTGTATGATATTGCGCAGGGAGAGGAAAGGAGAAACTCAAGCTGGTCAGCTACAGTGATAGTGACATGGCCGGTGACGTTGATGATCATAAGAGCACCAGCGGAATGATCTACTTCCTCTCAGGCGGCGCGATCTGCTGGCAATCAATAAAACAGAAGGTAGTTGTTTTATCTTCCTTCGAAGCAGAATACATCGCCGCTTCGATGGAAGCAACACAAGGGGTCTGGCTTGCGCGACTAATGGTAGAACTCATCGGGAGAGAAAGCGGTCCACCAATGCTATACGTAGACAACAAAACTACGATCTCCCTGATCAAAAATCCAATTTTGCACGACCGGAGTAAGCACATAGAAATCAGATTCCACAACATTCGAGAATGTGCAGATTGAGGGCTCATCAAGATTGATTTCATCCGAATAGAGGAACAACTTGGAGACATTTTTACCAAGTCACTGGAGCGGGTAAAATTTGAAGAACTACGCTCAAAGATCGGAGTTCAAATAATAAGGTAGATATAGCAACATTTAGGAGGAGATTGTTAAATAAAAGTTATGTTCCTTATTCAGTTAGGTTGTTTTGACGTCTCAAAACTTCTGAATTCACGCCAATGGAATAACGTAATTCTTGCAATTTTTGGCAAACTTGGGCGAAGTCTTTGCCCACTTTTCTATTTTTTGTAATTAGTTTTTCTATTTTTGTAATTAGATTTGTTATTTAAAGAATTCAACTGAAGAGAAATAAAACATCGAGTCTTCATCAAATCTCTCTCCCTCTCTCCTTTTACTGATGCTATTTTTTCTTTCGAAGAAACCTTCGATCTGTTTTTTCGTCGACATTTTCCTCAGAATTGCCAGAGTCAACAAAGGTATGGCTTTCGAATTACCAAGAATTGACTCAACTAATTTATGTGAAGGATGCATTTATCGCAAGCAGACCAGGAAGTCCTTTCCTATTGGAAAAATGAAAAGAGCTTCACATTGTTTAGAACTAATTCACGTTGATTTATGTGGGCCAATGCAAACGAAGTTCTTAGGTGGGAGTATATACTTTTGACTATTCATGGATGATTATAGTAGCATGAGCTAGGTTTACTTTCTACAACATAAGTCAGAAAATTTTCAGAAGTACCAGATATTTAAAGCTATGGTGGAAAACCAAAGTGCCTGTTACATTAAAGTTCTTCGCACAGATAGAGGTGGCGAGTTCATATCTGAAGAGTTCAATCTGTTTTGTGAAGATGAGGGCATCCAAAGGGAGTTGACAGCTCCCTACACTCCAGAACAAAATGGAATCGCTGAACGAAAAAATTGAACTATTGTGGAGATGGCAAGAAGTATGTTATAAGCAAGGAGATTCCAAACCAATTTTGGGCAGTAGCTGTAGCAACATCTGTTTATCTATTAAACCTCTCACCAATGAAGACGGTTATGAATCGAACTCCTTATGAAGCATGGCATGGAAGGAAACCATCTGTAAATCATTTACAAATGTTTGGTTGTGTTGCTTATGCTTTGAAACATTCTCAAACTCGTCAAAAGCTTGATGAAAAATCTGAAAAATGCATTTTCATTGGTTATTGTACTCAATCGAAGGCATATAAATTATACAACCCCTTAGTTAAAATATTTTAGTTTGGAGGGATGTAATATTTAATGAAAACGTGAGTTGGGATTGAAGTAAAAAACAGGAGCAACAGAAGATTACAGTTGAAGTTTTTCAAATGAAGAAACAAGTGTCAACTCCAGTGCATCTCCTAGTGCTTCCACTGCAACACAAAATGTGTCAAATTCATCATTTTCAGCATCACTAAACAGCGATTCTTCTCTTGAAGAACTTTCGGATGAGACATCTTCAAGGAAGTATAAATCTTTAGCTGACATATATGCATCATGTCAATTTGCTCTTACTATTTCAGACTCTATGAATTATGAAGAAGCAACTGAAAAAGAAAAACTGAAGAAATCCATGGCAGTAGAGATGCAGTTTGCTAAGAAAAATGGAACATGAGATACGGTTGACTTGCTAAATGAAAAGTTCTATAGAGATTTACATGGGACATGCAGCCCATTGCGGTGGCATGTTTATCAATTTGATGGAGATTTACAAGAAGAGGTGTATGTAACACCGCCAGAGGGATTCATAGAGGAAGACAAAGAAACGAAGGTATACAAGTTGAGACAGACATTGTACGGGTTAAAGCAGACATACTTACGAAGGCCTTGTCAAAAGAAAAGCTTGTACTTGACTTGTGCAACTTTGAATCAAGGGGGAGTGTTGAGATATGATTCAAAGTATTCAAAATGAAGATATGATTTAAAGTAGTTGAGATATGATTCAAATATTCAAAGTACCAAGATTTTAGATTTTAGGAGATTGATAGTAGATTTGAATTGTGTAACCCTTTAAGCATGAAATTAGAAAACGATAATAAAACATTGCAACTTTGATCAATTTTATCTGTGAAGATCATGGAATTGAAGCAAGGGTAATTGTATTCTTCTTTAAATTGTAGCACTTAGGTTAGATATTATTTTGTTGGTTTAAAGTTGATATTATTTTGTTTATGTTATTTAAATTTTGAGCTCTTTTTGGGTTACGGTGGACTCAGAAGTACGAATGGACGTATAAATTTTTAATTTTTTAAAATAGAAAACATGAAAAAATTAAAGTGAACATAAAAAGTGTTAAAAGTGCAAATCATGTGTGGAGAGCTAAAGGAAGAACAATTTACAAAATAACACGAGTTTCGAGTGAGTGACATTAAAGCATTATTAAAAATGACATAAAAATTGAATGATTCAGATTAAAAAGTTCCCTACAGTTGCATGGCTTCACACACTCTCATCGTCAAGTGGCAATATACCGTTCATCTATAAACAAACAATAGCAAGAATAAATATAAAATTACTAAGTAAGCACCTACTTGTAGCCTCTTATCAAAATTATGTTTCTTAACTTATGTATAAGTAAGCACCCTAGAGTTGGCAAAATTCATGACTTTGGTTCATTTCTAGCCCTTTTAGATGCTTAAGGTCCATATACCCTACATATTCCTATTCCAATGGTGTAAGTCACCCTTCGAAGTGTATGTGGATTTCAGGGCGTACTTAGGGTCTCATTTCCTAGTCTCCAAGGTCCAACTCGTCAATTCGCCTTCTGCACATAAATTCGAGTGTCCGCGTATGTCACAAATTCTACGAAAATCTAATAGTTTTGGAGGAGTCGCTACTCACTATAAGTGTCCTTAAAATCTTCCTATATCTTCATATGTGTCTACTATTGAGCGCTAGCTTGAAATTGAAAGAATTAGAAAAAAGTCATAAAATGACTAAACTATTCGAAAAATATTAATAAAATGTTCGAAAAATTGCAAATAACTAAACTACCCCTGAAGATTAAAAGAATTAAAGAAAATGCCATGAAAATTAGATAATCTGATATGCTACAATAGTAGCGGGCAGAAAATCAAATCAAAGAAAAGTCAGGCTTCCATTTCAATTTTTGTTTACTTACTCTATCAAATTTGCAGTTTTTGGGTTTTCCTTTCTCAAATTTCTTCTAAATGTGAGAGCCTCCTACCGTTTTCCTTCGAACTTTTCTCTACACCTTCCAAATAATATTACTCACCAGTTTGGTGAAGTAACCAAACACTAAAAATGCACCTAACTTGTAAGCTAATTTGATTTGCCGTTGAGGGAGATCGAGAAAAACTTAGAAATTCAATTCAAGGCTCCAAGTAAATTAGTCGTGGAAGATATATTTCAAGCAATTTTTGGACGGAAGGAAGAAGTTTCAAGAAGACACAAGGAGTGGAGATCAGGACAAGTTTTAGACTACGTTGCTTAGAGCATATGAAGCCTTGAGCATAGGTATTCAAACTATGCTGCTTGTAATGTATGAAACCTTGAATATAGGTTATCAGACTGCATCGCTTTGAACATGAGAAGTCTTGGATAGATTTCAGACTATATCACTTGGAACTTGTGAAGCCTTGAGCATAGGTTTTCAAACTATGCTGCTAAGAACATTTGAAACCATAGATGCAGTTTTTACACTACACTGCTTGAAATGTCAGAAGCCTTGGATATTGGTTTCAGACTGTATCACAAGGAATGCATGAAACCCTGGATGCAAGTTCAAACTCCATCACTTGAAATGCAGGAAACCTTGTACATAGGTTACGACTGTCTCACTTTGAACACATGAAGTCTTAGATACATGTTCTCAAGTTTAAGTCTACTACCATAAATCCTAAAGGGAAGGTTGTAGAGAATAGAACGAGAAGCAAGAGCAAGAACAAGAACTAAGAACAAAGAACAATAACCACTAAAACAAATGATAAGGACAAGGACAAGAACTATACATCATATATTTAATATTTCATATATCAAATTAAATAAATATAATTTTTCTCATCTATCTTTAATATATATAATATATTAAATTTCAATTTGAACCCTGAGAATATACTTTTCATTTAATATATCTAAAATATTATATTAATTTGTACTTTCAAATTATAATATATTTTCTCCACAAATATTTAATTTGTTGGATATATTAAATATTATTGGGAAC